>NC_134556.1:6837072-7137072 GCF_025594145.1 Primulina tabacum | reverse complement strand
TATCAAACGCTTTTAAATAATTTTTACCATTATCAAGGATAAAACATCTGCAGCCGAATATTTTGAAATAAGTAATGAAACAAACTGGTGCATAATTTTGATCATTCCAAATGATTTTATATGTGTTTCCATAACGTTTGCCAGTTAGTATGATTTCATCAGTTGAAGTTTTGACTGAACATGAGTTTTTGTCAAAATGTACTGAAAATCCACTGTCGCATAACTGACTGATGCTGATCAAGTTATACTTCAGGTTTTCTACTAATAGAACATCTTTAAAAGTAAAGTTACCATGGATAAGCTTACCCTTAACCACAGTTCTACCTTTGGAATTGTCCCCAAAACTGATATTTGGACCATTGTATTTGATCAGTTGAGATAGCACACTTGCATCTCCTGTCATATGTCGCGAACATCCACTGCCCAAATACCATATTGAGTTCTTGTTTGTACCTGTTACCTGCAGTCACACACATAATATAATTTGGTACCCATATCTATTTGGGTCCTGAACTGATTAGTCCTTTAGGAACCCATACTTGGATTAGTCTAACAGGCTTTCCAACAGCTGTCTTCCAAATGGTTTTTCTCGGCTTTTGTGTGCTTGTGTGGTGTACGAATGATACAATATGTGTTTTAGCTTTATTCAACTGATTGTTCAATCTATATCTCTTCTGAACTGGCTTGCAGTTATAGTAATTGGAATAGCCATTCGAATAGTTTTTGTAAAATCTCTTTGATGACTGACTTTGTGAATCAGTTGAGAATTTTTGACTATAACCAATACCATATCTTTTGCCCTTGTTCATACTTTCAGTTGGCTTTTCAACCAGTTTACTTGGCTCTGATTGTTCTTGTACCATAACTGATTTGACAAAGTGAATGTATTTCCCTTTGCCCATATTCAGTTTTGGTTGAGTATCATTGGTTGACATTTCATCTTGGTTACAAAACCCCAAACCAGTTTTATCAGTTACTGATTTTGGGAGTTCTGTATATCAGTCAATGCAACAGATGATTTTTTCCAAGCCTGAATAAGTTCAGTTTGTTTTGAATTTTCAAGAATTAACTTCTGGATTAATTCCTGATTTTTGTTTCTTTCTGCTTTTAACTCAGCAATTTCCCTTTTTAGACTCAACCCATGGACTGATTCATCAGTTTTGGTTTTATTGTCTGTGGGATCAGTTTGCTTTGCTTTGATTTCTTCAAATGATGATGCATGCTTTTGATACTCATTTACCATGTCATGTAGTGTTAGAATGAGTTCTTCTCGTGTGAAATCAGTTGAGCTGAAATCAAATACCTGTTGGCTAGATGATTCTTCTGCTGTATCATTAGCCATCAAGCACTTTACTTCCTCATCATCACTTGAACTGCATGAGCTTTCTAGTTCCGACTCTTCACTGTCAGTTTCTGCCCATTTAGATTTGTTTTCTTCAGCTAAGAGTACATCATGTTTCTTTCTTGAAGACCTTCTTATCTTCCTTGGATCTTTTTTTGCGTTCATATGATTTCTTTCTTCTGTCACTTGAGCCTTTACTGTCCTTCTTGGGTTTAGGACAATCAGCAATGAAGTGACCTGATTTGCCACAGTTATAGCAGGCATTTGGTTCATCTTTGGAATTGTTCCTTTGGTATGGCTTCTGGAAGTTCCCTTGATTCTTTCTCATGAACCTTCCGAATTTTTTGACGAATAATGACATAGCATCATTACTCAACTAATCAGCAGATTTTTTGACTGAACTGATTTGTTCAGTTCTGACAGCAGCTAGAGCAGTTGTGGCTGCAGGGGTGGATGGTTCTCCTTCTCTGGTCTGCAGCTCGAACTCATAAGCCTTTAAATCAGCAAATAAATCATGAAGTTCAATCTGGTTTAGATCTTTGGACTCCCTCATTGCCATGGTTTTGACATCCCATTCCTTGGGAAGACATCTCATTATCTTTAGTGCAATCTCTTTGTTAGTATACACTTTTTCGAGTGCATTTAACTCATTGATGAC
Organism: Primulina tabacum; assembly: GCF_025594145.1. Classification (NCBI taxonomy): domain Eukaryota; kingdom Viridiplantae; phylum Streptophyta; class Magnoliopsida; order Lamiales; family Gesneriaceae; genus Primulina; species Primulina tabacum. The sequence goes on along the minus strand of NC_134556.1, from coordinate 7,135,072 downwards.
ACTGCTTACTCTTTCATCATACTCGTGCATCGATTCTCCTGCTTTCATTTTGATGTTATCAAACTTTTGCATAGCAACAGAAAGTTTATTTTCCTTGGTTTGATCATTTCCTTCATACAGCTGGATCAGCTTCTCCCAAATTTCTTTGGCTGTTTTACACATCTTTATTTTGCTGAAGGTTACTTTGTCCAGCGTTTTGTATAGAATATCTTTTGCCACATTATCAAGATTTGCTTTTCTTTTGTCTTCAGTTGTCCATTCATCTCTGGGCTTTTCTATTCTTTGTGGTGCCCCTTCTGTTATGGCAACTACTGTATTTGCTTTTAGAATCTTCATGGGTCCATCAGTTATGAGATACCACATTTCATCATCTTGTGCAGCCAAATGAGCCTACATTCTGATTTTTCAATCATCAAATTTTTCTCTGGAGAACATGGGAATTTTGTTGAATGAAGTCATGCTGGCAAGTTTTAGTTCAAAAGTATTCAAGAACAAGATTCAACCGCTCTGATAGCACTTGATAGGATTGATTAACGTATCAAGAGTGTTTAGAAGGGGGGTTGAATAAACACTCACAATAAAAACTGATCTTTTCGAATTTTGAGTTCAGTTTGGTGACAAACTGATTCTCGAAATCTTGTTGGTCAATGACAGTCGGTTAAACTAAAGTAATTGCGGAAAATAACTGACTGAAAGATAGAATACGAAACTGAAATAAAATAGGCAAGGGTTGTTTCTGGATGTTCGGAGAATTTAATTACTCCTACGTCACCCCTTCTATCTCAAAGATAGGATATCCACTAAAAGACTTTGATCAAATACAAGAATTGTACTGACCCACTTAAGTTTGGACTTAACACTACCAAAACTGAAACTCTTAGTTTAACAGGATGTTCTCAGTGCGTAACTGATCTTAGCACTATTGAATTTCAACGATTATTACAACTTGCTAATGAGCTCAAATTGTAGCCTTAACTGCTACGAATATATCAAGTAAGATTGAGCTGAGATTTTGACAGAGTGACAGCAAGCTTTTGAATAGTGTTGACTCTTTTTCTTCAGCTGTTCTTCTGTCATATTTATAAGCTTCTTTTCTCTAATGGTAACTTGAGATGAATTTTAATCTTTGTATCTGTTGATTATTCCTTAGACATTGTTTGCTTCATTTATTGTGATGCGGCGTCTTAATTGCTTTCGCCGAAATGCGTTTTTCTAAGCTGTATTGATTAAAGTGCGGCGTTGCAATCTTCTATGTCTCTTGACGGTTGATTGTTCTTTCCCGAGATATGTTCAGTTGAAGGGTGCTTAGCATACGGCTGAATATATCAACTGATCAGTTTCCAACTGATCAGTCAGTTGATTTCAGTTATTAAGTCCAGTTGCTGAGTTCAGTTTACTCGATCAGTTGGTTCGTATTTTCAGTTGATTCATATTTTGTCAAACGCCGGAATTTAGTTTCCAACACCATGGCAATGAGAAAATCTAAGGACCTAAACAAGGTCGAACTTCATGATTTGTTTGCTGATCTAAAGGCTTACGAGTTTTAACTACAAACCAGAGAAGGAGAGCCTTCTACTCCTGCTGCCACAACTACTTTAACTGCTGTCAGACTGGAACCAACTGGTTCAGTTTACAAATCTGCTGATCAACTGAGCAATGATGCAATGTCATTGTTTGTGAAGAAATTTGGAAGGTTTATGAGGAGGAATCAAGGAAACTTGCTGAAGCAGTATCACAAAAATCAGTCCAAAAAAGAATCCTATGCTTGCTACAACTGTGGCAAATCTGGTCATTTCATAGCAGACTATCCTAAGCCAAAGAAGGACAGTCGATTATAAATAGAGAAGGGAAAGAAGCCATATGAGCACAGAAAAAGGACCAAGGATGACAAAAAATCTTTTAAAAAGAAACCTGAAGTGCTTTTGACTGAAAAGAGCAAATCTAAGTGGAATGAAACTGACAGTGATGAGTCAGGATCAGAAAGCCCAATCAGCTCAAGTGAAGATGAAGAGGAAGTCAAGTACTTAATTGCAGATGATGATGAACTGTAGTCAGCAAGTGAACAGGTATTTGACTTCAGCTCTTCTGATTTCACATTGAGGAAATCATTACCACATTTCATGACATGGTAGATGAGTATCACAAACTTGCTCAATAACTTGAGAAGGTTAGAACTGAGCAAACTGATCCCAATTACAACAAAACAGAAACTGATAAGTCAGTTGAACTGTTGAGTCTAAAAAGAGAGATTACTCAACAAAAAGCTGAAATGATTGAAAATAAAGCTTTGATATGTCAGTTAAAAACAGAAATTTCAAAACATACTGAACTGATTCAAGCTTGGAACAAGTCTTCAGTTGCAATGACTAAAATGCAGAATTCACAAAAATCAGTTGATGATAAAACTGGTTTAGGCTTTAACAATCATGTTGAAAATTCTGCAAGTGATACACAACCAAGGTTGAATGAAAACCAAAGACATTACATTACCTTTGTAAAATAAACCATGGTAAGAATCAACCTTATGCACCAGTTTGTTTCATTGCTTCTAAATCATCCAAAAACTGGTTGTGGCATAAGAGGTTGAACCACTTAAACTTTAAATATTTTGCATATCTGAGTAACCATGATCTTGTAACTGGTTTGCCCAAAATAGATTTTTCAAAAGACAAAGTTAGTTCAGCATGTCAGTTTGGTAAACAAGTAAGATCTTCATTCGAAAACAGAGGTTGTAAATCATCTTCCCGATGCTTAGAACTGTTACATATGGATCTTTTTGTTCCAATACCAGTCATGAGTTTAGGAGAAATGAAATGCACCGTAGTAGTTGTGGATGACTTTTCAAGATTTACTTGGGTTATTTTTCTCAAATCAAAAGACCAAACTGTTGCACAACTTATTAAGCTCTTCAAAAGACTTTTAAATGAAAAGTCAGTTGGGATTGATCGAATAAGGTCTGACAGAAGGACTGAATTCATCAATAAAAATCTTTCAAATTTTTTAGAAAACACTGGAATCAAGCATGAGCTCTCTCAGCAGCTAGAACACCTCAGCAAAATGGTGTAGCTGAGTTAAGAAATCGGACAGTTAAAGAAGCTAGAACAATGCTTAATGATTCTGGTATTTCTCAAAGGTTTTGGGCTGAAGCAGTAAAAACTGCATGTTATACTCAGAACAGATCAATGATTAATAAAAATCATGTGAAAACACCATATGAGATCTGGCAAGGAAGAAAAAGTGTGGTTTCTTATTTCAAGATTTTTGACTGCAGATGTTTTATTCTTGATAATGGTAAAAATCATTTAAAAGCCTTTGATGCTAAATCTGCATAGGGAATATTTCTTGGATATTCTTCAGTTAGCAAAGCATATAGAGTTTTTAATAAAAATTCTTTAAATGTTGAAGAATCCATGCATGTTGTTTTTGATGAAACTGTACTAACTGATAAGCCAACTGATCCAGTTGAGCTAGTTGATCAATTTACAGAGATCGATTTGGAGGATGAAAGTGAAGAAGAAAATCATACCAATTGAAAATATCCTTCAAACACCTGAACCAGAAATACTAGATCAATTAGATGAACATGAACATGCTCTTGATAATCAGTTGGTGGGGCAAACATACGATATTCAATTACCAACTGATACAGCTCCAACTGAAACTGAAAACATTCAGTTGCCAACAGAAGTAGTTGCTGATATGGAAGCAACTAATGCTGAACTCAGATGGAAAAAATCACATCCACCAGAATTGGTGCTAGGTAATCCATCTGACTCGGTGAGAACAAGAAATCAAATGCTTAATTTTTTTATTCATTCTGCTTTTGTCTCACAACTGGAACCAAAGAAAACTGCTGAAGTTCTTGCTGATCCCTACTGGATAAATGCAATGCAAGAGGAGCTAAATCAGTTTACCCATAACAATGTCTGGAACTTAGTTCCAATACCAGTTTGCAAAACTATTATAGGTACAAAATGGGTATTCAGAAATAAATTGAACGAAGATGGTTTAGTTGCACTCAATAAAGCAAGACTTGTTGCACAAGGATATAGGCAGGAAGAAGGAATTGACTATGATGAAACATATGCACCAGTTGCAAGACTGGAAGCAATAAGAATGTTCCTTGCCTATGCATCATTCAAGAACTTCAAAGTCTATCAAATGGATGTAAAAAGTGCATTTTTGAATGGTCAGTTGCAAGAAGAAGTTTATATTGAACAACCTCCAGGTTTTATCAATAACTCTTTTCCTGATCATGTCTATCATTTGAACAAAGTTTTATATGTTCTTAAACAAGCTCCAAGAGCTTGATATGAGACACTTTAAAAATTCTTAACTGATCATGATTTTAATTTTGGATCAGTTGACAAGACTTTGTTCAAATTTTCTAAGAATGATCACATTTTACTCGTGCAAATATATGTTGATGATATTATATTTGGGTCAACTAACCCCAAATTATGTGAGAAGTTTTCCAAGTTAATGCAACACAAATTTGAGATGAGTATGATGGGTGAACTGACGTTATTTCTTGGACTACAAGTGAAGCAACTGGAAACTGGTATTTTTATCAGTCAGGCCAAATACACGAAGGAATTGCTCAATAAATTTGGCATGGAAACATGTTCAGTTGCAAGCACTCCCATGAGTTCCTCAGTCAAACCGGACAATGATTAAGGGGGAATATCAGTTGAGACGACACTCTACAGAGGTTTAATAGGTTCATTATTGCACATAACTGCTATTCGTCCTGATATTGTATTTTCTGTTTGCGTGTGTGCTACATTTAATGCAAATCCTAAGCAATCACATTTTATAGTTGCCAAAAAAATTTTAAAATATTTAAAAGGCACTCAAAATGTGGGATTATGGTACCCTAAAGACTCTTATTTCAATTTAGTTGGATATCCAGATGCAGATTATGCAGGATGTAAGCTAGATCGTAAAAGAACCAATGGATCTTGCCAGTTTCTAGGAGACTGACTAATCTCATGGTTCAGCAAGAAGCAAACATCCATAGCTACTTCCACAACTAAAGTAGAATACCTTGCTGCTAGAAGCTTCTATGCCCAACTGCTCTGGATTCTGCAACAACTAAAAGATTATGGAGTTGATGCTAAAGAATCTCCCATATTTTGTGATAATACAAGAACGATTTAAATAACTTACAATCCAGTTCTTCACTCAAGAACCAAGCACATTGATGTCAGGCATCACTTCATCAGAGATCATGCTCTGAAGAAAGCTATCAGACTGGAGTATGTGTCAACTGAACAACAAGCTGCTGATATCTTCACCAAACCATTGCCAGAGATTGAGTTTTCTCACTTTCGCAATATACTTGGTTTAATTGATTTAGTTTAATTATATTAGTTTTATTGATGCTTTGTCAATAACTGTTCATTCAGTTTGTCATTTAAATGCATGTCAACTGATGTCAGTTAGTCATTTATCAGTTATTATATTCAGTTCGTTAACTATTTGTCAACTGATATCAGTTATTCATTTATCAGTTCTTGTATTCAGTTTGTTAACTATTTATCAACTGATGAAAGTTAAGTTTTGCAGAAAGGCAAAGAGACAACAGAAATAGTACAAATCAAGATTTTATTACGAATAAAATCGATACCATACTACATCACTTAGTCCACTACCTACGGCATCTTGCCATAACATCAACCAATTATTCAAGTCATGACACCTAATATTCTTGAAGACTTCGGCATTTTCAATTCTTTGAAGCAAGTGTCATTCCTTCAACTGCATCATGTGGATCAGCACATCATCCTTGACTAGATCAGATATATGATCCACTTGAGCATGCCTTTTAAGCTTCTTTGCTAGTGATCTCTACTGAGCAGAAGCAGGGAACTCTCTATCATTGATTGATTGAATGTAGTGAGCAGTAGTCCAAACGGACATAACCTTTTAAACATCTGAATACGTTCAGGCATCCATAAAGGAGGAGGGACATGAGTGCTGCTCTCACAATCCATTGAAGTTTAGATGTCATTACCAAATGACAATGATCTTAATTTATAGACAAGAGATAGGAGGAAGACAAAGAGTCATCAGGCCTTAACTGATTCAGACTAAGTTTCTCTTACCCTTATTTATTTTCATTTATTAAGGGGGAATATCGAACAAAAATTTAACTAAGAAGACAATAGTCAGTTGGTCTTCAACTGAACCGACTAAGTTTTCAACTGGTCACTCAGTTGCTGACCCAACTGATCTTCTCAAATATGTTAACTGATAAATTGAATAATATTCTTTATTAAATGATGTGACTGTTTGTCGAAGCATTAAATGATGTCTTTCATTGAATAGTATTTTGAAACGTAGACACACATAATTCATTCATATTCTACACAAGTTGTTATCACACGTACACACGTTTTAAATTTAAATTTTCCTGGACTGACACGTGTCAAAAAATTTGAACAGTCACATACATCAGTACTATACCCGTTCCAATTCAATTTTTCTTTTCTTCTTACGCGCACATTCAAGCATTCAGAGCAAAATTTTCCTCAAAGCATACTATTTTTCGCAGATTTCACTCAATCAAATGGCAAACCAAATCCCAGCTCATGTTATGAACGCTATGGCGATCGACTTTGATTCAGTCTTGACTGTAAAAGAAGAATAAGTTAAGAACGTGTTTCTGAAACTGCAAACAGCTGGACTCAAACAATTTCTGGGATTATCTTATAAAGAAATTTATCCTAAGGAGATCCAGGATCTCTATGCCACTGAGTATGTCACCAAAGAAGGCAGTATCGCAACTACTGTAAATGGTCAGTTGCTAATCATTGAAGAGTACTTCTTCTGCAACCTTTTTCAACTACCTACTGTTGGGCTAGTTAACCTCTCTGAGGTAAAAGCTTCTGATGTTGAAGAGATGCAAACTCTTCTCTCTGCTGATGGTCGGAAAATCAAAGTTTCCGATCCCAAGAAGGAACTGAATCCCGAAGTACAACTACTGGTAGATATTGTAGCGAATGGGCTTTTAGCAAAGACATGATCTTTTGCTGCACTCACTTTGGAAAAGTTTCAAGCTATGACTGCAATCATGGTGAAAGAAAGACGAACTGGAAAAATATTATTTTCAACATTTTGAGGAACATGTTTCAATCTTCCAAGCAATCTAAGGGTTTTGCTTTGCAGCTCAGCTATTTGATGATGGTCAAGGGAATGGTGACTGATGATTCTGAGAGATCAACGAAACTGAAAATCTACAATGCCAAAAATGTCTAGCCGCCCAAACAGAAACTGGAAATGACTCCTGAGAAGTTTATTCAAGTAAAGAAGGAGATTGGGATGGAAGGAGCTCCCAAATCAGTTAAGAAAGCACGGAAGGATACTCAGAAGAAGGTGCTTAAGCGCAAGCTGATTGTCAGTGAAACTGACTCAGAAAAGACTCCATCAACCAAGGTCGTCAAGAAGCCATTAACCTTGAAGACAAAGCCTACTGTTGCAGGTGGGACCATTCCAACCGACAGATTGATGCAATCGGGGGCTCAACAGCCTATCAAGGCTATCCCATTGAAAGCTGTTCCAACTGAACCCTCAACTGAGGATTAGTTGCATCTATCTACCATTCTACCGAAGAAGAAAGTCAATGAATCTGGTGATGTTGCGTGTTTTCTTGATTGCTCGCAAGCGCACGACGTCAAGTTATAGTAAAATGTATTTTTGAGTACAAGTGTCGAATCCACGAGGAATGTGTATATAAATGTATATTAGTACTTGTAATTAAAATAGTCTCGACTTTATTTAGAATAATCAGTTAAAAGATTTTTTTGCAAGAATAACTAAATTGAAAATGGATTCAAATGTAACACCAAATGATAACAAATAACAATGGGATAAAAGATCTAGAGGTCCGATTTCACGCAACTGTCCATCATGTGTAATTTCTTGTAGCTATGTTATAAAAATCTTTCTTATTCATTAGCCAAGAATTCTATAATTATCAACTCCCTCTCTCGAGTGTTAAGTAGACTTTAATCATCTCAAAATATATTGCAACGTTCTCATCAACAATCTACAAATAAATAACACATCAAGCACTAGATTCTTTATGGGCTTCGATAGCATTATATGCCCTCCCGAACTCTATAAATACCATTGATGTATTTTTCCCATTTCTTGTTTATAATTACCTCTTCCGAGTGATAAATTGTAAACTTATAAATCATTCAAATTATGGCCAATAAACTGAAAACATTAAGATTAGAACAATACAAATGAACAATATTAAGAACTTAAATAGCTTAGTTCATAGATTTTAACACATGGCTTCTAGTTTTGTTCCATCTTTCCTCTAGAAATAAAAATTAGTTCATAATAACACAAGCAAAACAACAAAACATGGTTTTAAAACAAGACACATGCACTGAAAAATAAAAGAAAGAAGAATTTAGAACAAGAGTTTGAAGTGCTGATTCAGTCCCTGGAGTTGTGCAAAAGGTTTCCCAAGAACTTGATGAACTTGAGTCTTGAATCTTCTAGCAGCAGCTTCCACTCTTCCCTTGGCTCCCCAATACCTAGATGGTAAGTAAATGATGTATTTTAAAGTCCCAGATAAGCCTCAATCCGCAGCACACCAAAATCTTGGACTTCCATGCGCAGCACACCAAAATACAGATTTTTCGGATTCTGTCATGCAAGGACCGCGGGTGCGCTTAAGAAGTCATCGTGGGGGCGGTGCTTCTACTGGTGTGTGAGCGCAGGTGCGGTGCATTTTTTAGTGCGGTTGAAGTGCTACACCGCGGGTGCGGTGCAAATATAAGCGCGGATGCGCTGTAGCCTCTGTATTTTTTATCTTTTGCACTTTCCAATTCAACACTTTAATACTCCAAACTCTCATTCCAAGATTCCAAACTACAACAACAAAAACAACAACAAATCACATAAAACGTGCTCAAGAATCACAAAATTCCAAGTTAAATACAAGTAATAAAAGTGCAATAATTTGCACTTATCAAACTCCCCCAAACTTAGGATTTTGCTAGTCCCGAGCAAAATAAAACAACACAAACAAACAAGTCATGAAATATTTTTAAAAGAACTTGTCCTCAAGATAATTTAACTAACTCTTCATGCATTCACAAGTCAAACCAATCCAACCAATTTTTCATCCGGATATAATCATGCAATCGGTTAATTTTCTTAACATCTAATCTCTTCAACTCATGCTTCAAAACATTCTCAATCAATTTCAATTTTTACAAACACAAATCAAGAGGTCTTTTTTGGTAAAAATTGGGTTCAAAGTAATATTCATTCAAGAAAGGAGTACCCAATAAATATTTGATGCAATGAGGTGTGTGTAAAGTTGATCAAGATTCGTACTCAATGGAAGTGTTTATCGATTGTCCATAGGCTTGATCCTCCAAATCTCTCTCCACTTTTATATTGGACAACTATGATTTGGTCAATAGGATTTGGAATGCTTGTAATATTAGGCTTTGGCTCATGGTTACAAATGAAGATTAGGAATTCAAATAAGGGAGTAAGTTGAATTTTAATCTCTTTTGCAAACTCCACTTTTTCCTTTTATTTCCATTTTTTATTCATTTCATCTCTTTTTTTTCCCTTTTTTCCAACTTCTTCAATGAAACATCATTCATTCTCCTTTTCTTTTGTAGGAGAATTTCAAATTTTTTTTTAATCCTTTGAATTCTTACTCCCTTGAGAAGGTAGGAAATTGATGTTTAAGATATTCAACGGGGTGGTAAATGTGGGATATTTTAAAGGATATCGAATAGGAGTCTTTTACACATATTCACGTGTGCCATCCGAATTCATATAGGCTACAAAGAGGTGACAAATGATAAATTATTTTTATTTGGTAGCTTGAAAGGCTCAATCGATCCAAAAAATCACCTAAATCATTCATAAATCAAAGTTTGTCCGTATTTCGCCTCGAGTGTTGTTTGGATAGTTCTAGAAAAAATCTCAATTCACCAACACAGAGTAGAATCTAATCATCGTGAAAAATGATGTCTCAATGCATCAACCAAATACATATATATTCAAAAGAAAAGTGCTTGGCTCCAAGAAATTTCAAGAACACAATTCTTTTCTTATATAGGCTTAAGAGGGCTTCAAATGAATATTTATGAACAATATAAATAGGCCCAAATAAAATCAAAGATTGCCTCAATCATTTATGTGTTTGCAAAAATTTATTTCAATGTCAAATGAAAATCACAGAGTTGTTTAGAAATTATAAGTCTCAAACTTACCAAATCTCATGCTTGTTCTCTAAATTTTTCAAATTGATTGATGAACATGAATGAAATGCATGACCTTTCTTCTCAACACACAAATTTTGTTCATCATTGGTCATTTCAAAAATTTTTATGACTATGACACTACAAACACACAAGCAAATAACTCATAAATAAATAAAACACTCAAATAAAACTAAATAAATAATTGAACACACAAAATAAAATAAATAACATCTCCCCAAAATTAAAATATGTGCATCGTCTACAATGTAAATGATCATGAAAGTTAGAGGAATACACATACCTCGGGCAACAACCATCAGTGGTCATTGACATCCTCATCATCTGCGCCTTTCTGTTTTTAAAATCATCGACCGCGGGTGCGGTCCAGAACATACCGCCTGTGCGGTGTAGCTACTGGAAATTTTTTAATTTTCGACCTTCAGCTACCGCGGGTGTGGTGCATATCTTACCGCGGGAACGGTGTTGGTTCTGGAAACCTATCGCCGGGGCACTACAAACTAGGCCGCGGGTGCGTTTTCCCTACTGGAAATTTTCAGTTTTCATTCAGCAAACACTGTGGGTGCACTGAATAAAGTACCGCGGGCGCGGTATAGCTACTTGAAATTTTTTTATTTTCTGTCTTCAACGACCGCTGGTGCGGTATATTTCCAGCGCGGGTGCACTCTTTGAAATTGTTTTCTCCTCTAATTGTTAGTCCTGAAAAAGACAATTGGGATTCATAAGATTTGGGGGAATGCAAGAACACACTAAACCAAAAAAAATCACAACCAAAAATAAGAATACAAGAGTAGAAGCAAAACCGAAAACGAAATGCAATAAAGAAAAAAAATTTGGGTTGCCTCCCAATAAGCGCTTGGTTTAACGTCGTCAGCCCGACTGTCACTGCATTGTTCAAGGTGGGTTGTGAGAACTTTAATTGCCTTGATTTCCACCCTTTGACCTTCAACATCCATTGTCAATTTTCTTTGTTTCAAGTCGATGATAGCTCCAGCAGTAGCCAAGAATGGTCGTCCTATAATGATAGGGACATTCTTACTATTCTCCATGTCTAGTACCACGAAATCTGCAAGAAACCTCAATTTATCAATTTTAAGTTCAACATCGTCTACACAACCCAATCGCACCTTCACCGATTTATCTGCCAGCTGCAAGATTACTTCTGTGGGTTTGATCCCGCTCAGTCCAAGTTTCTCGTAAAGAGAACTTGGCATTATATTAACACTTGCTCCTGAATCATAGATAGCTTTTTCCACCAATTGACCCCATATTTCACATGGCACAACAAATTCACCGGGATCTAGCAGCTTCTGAGGAAGATTTCTTCCTGTTCCTTCTTGAAATTTCACTTTCCCCTGATCTGCAGAATCAATATTAGTGTGTAGGTTCTTGAGATTGTCAAGAACTTTTTTCTTTTGAAATTCCGCTTGTAGTTGTAAAAATCTATGGGGGTAGGGAAGTAAAGAAATATTAATGCATTGATTCGAATCATACATCTCATTTTTCTTACCTCGGATTCTTTTGGTTAGAATTGGTTTTTCATCCTGGATAGGTGTGAGTTTAACTTCTTTATCCTCTCTGCTTACCACACCAATCTCCTCATGTTGTATAAAAACGGCATTGACTTCTCTCAATTTGGGTTTGCAATCTTTTGAATTGCGCCTGATGGTTGAGATGTGAGTTGCTTCATTATTTGCCCCACTTGTGACTCAAGGATTTTCAATGAAGCACCAATATTCGCCATATGTGTTTCAAGGTTGTCAAGTCTAGATTCAGTCCTAGCCATCCTCTTACCAGATTCAACAATAAATGTCCCAACTAAATCCTCAAATGATGGTTTCCCTTCCGCGTTTGATGTATTGAACCCCGGTGGAGGATTCAATACATTCTTATTATTCGCGTATGAAAAATTTTGATGGTTTTTCAAACAAGGATGATAAGTGTTAGGGGGAGGGTTACCTCGATAACCTCCATAGCCACCAAAGTTCCTGTTGTTGATGTACTGTGCTTCTTCAAGAACAGCTGGTTCTTCAGCAACAAGCGATGGACTCTCAGTCTCTGATGTGCTCACCTTATTCATAGCTGCAATTTGAGTGGTCAGTGCAGATACCTGAGCAGTGAGTGACGTAATAGGATCCACAGCATAAACTCCAGCTGTCCTTTTTACTCCTGCCCTTTCAGACGGCCACTGGTAGCTATTTATAGTCATCTGTTCAAGTAAGTCATAAGCTTGCTCGGGAGATTTAGCAAAGATCGTGCCACCAGCTGCTGCATCAACTCTTCCTCTTGTTTGCCCATTTAGACTGTTGTAAAATAATTCAATTTGCACCCAGTCTTCAAAACCATGGTTCGGGAACTTTCTCAACAACTCCTTATACCGTTCCCATGCCTCATATAATTGCTCAAAGTCAGTCTGCCTAAAAGTACTTATCTCAATCTTCAACTGTGCAGACTTCGCAGGTGGAAAATATTTAACAAGGAACTTGGTTGCTAACTCCTGCCATGTAATGATACTCCCCAAAGGAAGCGATTGGAGCCATCCTCTTGCTTGGTCCCTAAGAGAAAAAGGAAACAAGCGCAATCGAATTATATCATCAGAAACACCATTTATTTTTACCGTATCAGTGATTTCAAGGAATGTTCTGAGATGTAGATGAGGATCTGCAGTAGCGGCTCCCCCAAACTGGTTCTGTCGAACCATGTTTTTCAATGCGTGCTTGAGCTCAAAGTTGTTTTCATTAATAGTCCCTCGTGTTATGCCCGAATAATGAGCATTTAGTACCGGCCTAAAATGATCTCTGATGGGTATTGCAGGGAGTGGATTTTCGTTATCTCTGTTGTCAGCCATTGCTTGAATCACTTCTCTTCTTGCCTTTCCTAATCTTCTTGTGGTTCTTTCGATCTCGGGATCAAAGATAAGCAAGTCAAGATTTTGCGATCTTCGCATGCACTGTCTAACAAACATAAGAAACAAATCAATGTTTAATGTAATACAATAAAAGCAGCTCTAAATTAAAATCTAGACTAATTGGTAACAATACTAATATAAATTTAAAATAAACATTCCCCGGCAACGGCGCCAAAAACTTGTTGCGTGTTTTCTTGATTGCTCGCAAGCACACGAGTCAATTTATAGTAAAATGTATTTTTGAGTACAAGTGTCGAATTCACGAGGAATGTGTATATAAATGTATATTAGTACTTGTGATTAAAATAGTTTCGAATTTATTTAGAATAATCAGTTAAAAGATTTGTTTGCAAGAAAAACTAAATTGAAAATGGATTCAAATGTAACAACAAATTGTAACAAATAACAATGGGATAAAAGATCTAGAGGTCCGATTTCAGGCAACTGTCCATCATGTGTAATTTCTTGTAGCTATGTTATAAAAATTATTCTTATTCATTAGCCAAGAATCCTATAATTATCTACTCTCTCTCCCGAGTGTTAAGTAGACTTTAATCATCTAAAAATAGATTGCAACGTTCCCACCAACAATCTACAAATAAATAACACATCAAGCACTAGATTCTTTATGGGCTTCGATAGCATTATAGGCCCTCCCGAACACTATAAATACCATTGATGTATTTTTCCCATTTCTTGTTTATAATTTCCTCTTCCAAGTGATAAATTATAAACATATAAATCATTCAAATTATGGCCAATAAATTGAAAGTATTAAGATTAGAACAATACAAATGAACAATATTAAGAACTTAAATAGCTTAGTTCATAGATTTTAACATATGGTTTCTAGTTTTGTTCCATCTTTCCTCTAAAAATAAAAATTAGTTCATTATAACACAAGCAAAACAACAAAACATGGTTTTAAAACAAGACATATCCACTGAAAAATAAAAGAAGGAAGAACTTAGAACAAGATTTTGAAGTGCTGATTAAGTCCCCTGAGTTGTGCAAAAGGTTTCCCAAGAACTTGATGAACTTGAGTCTTGAATCTTCTAGCAGCAACCTCCACTCTTCCCTTGGCTCCCCAATACCCTAGATGGTAAGTAAATGATGTATTTTATAGTCCCAGACAAGCCTCAATCCGCAGCACACCAAAATCTTGGACTTCCATGCGCAGCACACCAAAATACAGATTTTTCGGATTCTGTCGTGCCAGGACCGCGGGTGTGCTTAAGAAGTCATCGCGGGTGCGGTGCTTCTACTGGTGTGTGAGCGCAGGTGCGGTGCATTTTTTAGTGCGGTTGCAGTGCTACACCGCGGGTGCGGTGCAAATATATGCGCGGGTGCGCTGTAGCCTCTGTATTTTTTATCTTTTGCACTTTCCAATTCAACACTTAAATACTCCAAACTCTCATTCTAAGCTTCCAAACTACAACAACAAAAACAACAAAATCACATAAAACCTGCTCTCAAGAATCACAAAATTCCTAGTTAAATACAAGTAATAAAAGTGCAATAAATTGCACTTATCAGGTGACAAGAAGAAGCTTGCTGGAGTTGAGGCTCCATTGATCACTATTAATGGCTACACTTCCCTACCTACTGCCAGACCTAAGGGAATAGTGATCAGAGAAAAGATTGATGCAACTACATCAGGGTTGAGCATTCTTCATGACTGACTCTAAAGGCAAAGGCAAATTGCAAGAAGAACCCAGGCCAACCAATGCCATACAAACTCACATTGATCTTATTTGGAAAGAGATCAATGAATTTGCAAAGAACAAGCTTAAAGTCTACAATGAATGGGTGAAGTTCAGAACTGAAGTCTTTGGCAAACAGCTTCAGAAGAAGTCTAAAGTGAATAAATTTATTGATCTGGAGACTGTTGTTCTGAGGGTAGTCAAGGCTTCTACAATTGTTCAGGCTCTGGAGAGAAAGTATTATTTTTTCAATCAACTGAGAGCTAAGAAGCTACAAAAGATAGTAGCTGAACTGCGACTGAATTTTCATCCTACCAGTCCAATTGCATTCAATGATGCAGCTGTGCATAATCAACTGGACTTGGATCTTCTCTCTTTACAAATGGAAATCAAAAACTGGGAAATGGGTCAAGAACTGATCATTCCAGCGGCCTCCCAAGAATTATCATCAGATGAGCCAGCTGAACAGTCAGTTCAAGAACCACCCAAAGACTCAGCTGCTGAACCTACTCAACAGGCAACTGAACCTTCCACATCAGTTGCTCAACCTACACCATCCTCAACTGCTGAAACAACGCTTTATTCAGAAGCTGAATTATCATTGGCAAATCTTGATGAAGTCATCAAATCAGTAACTTCTGATATTCACCTAGAAACATCAAGATCAGTTGAAGATGTTATCACGACTAAAGAACCAGAAGTTGTAACTGAACAGGCAGTTTTGGAACAAACTGAATAGGCATTTTTTCAACAAACTGAAGAGGTGCCAGCTGAAGAGCCAGTTATTCAACCAGCTGAAGAACCTGTCATTTTCATAAATGAAGAACCAGTTCAGTTGCCTTCCACAACTAAACAAGAGATTTTGACAGCTGAAGAGCCATTTCAGTCAGTTATCATGACTGAACAAGCAGTTTTGGAACCAACTGAAGAGGTTCAACTACACTCAGTGGCAACTGACGAAGTGCCAGCTGATCAGCCGTCTATCATTCAGTCAACTGAAGCATCAGTTGGACATTCTATTCCAAAAATAACTGTTGTCTCAACCGATCATCTGCTTGAAGCATCATCAGACCCTGTTACTGATCCAGCTTCTCCTCCTCAAGCTCAAATAGAAGTCTTACTAGAAGAGACTTCAGAAATGGTCAATATTACAACTGAACCAACTGACGGGGCATTGGTCATTTTCAATTAAGAAAACAGAGAGCATCCAGAAACTTCCGGAGCCATGTCTCCAGGCATTTCAATAGAAACTGAGTCTCTGTTTGAAGAAATTACAAATATTCAGACCAACCTCGTCGGTATAATGACTTCCATTTCTAACATCAAATTAACGCAATTCTTGCACACAATGAGGATTGATTCTATTAAGGATAACACCATGGGTAGACTGCAACAAATCCAAAAGGATGTTTCTTCCTTATTCTTTCATATGGAAGAGCTCCGCAAAGACAGAGTTTCTATTGATGCACACTTCCAGACGCAAGCTTTAGTGACAAGAAGTCTAGACTATCTGGAAAGTACTGTCTCAAAACGAATGGATCTACTGCAAAATATCCTAATGAGTTCGAAGAATATTTTTGAGTTCAGTTATCAGTTCATACTTTACAAGTTTTGTCAAACACCAAAAAGAAGAAATTGTTGGAAATTTAATTTCGGTTGTTTGACAAACTAATTAATTGGACTAACAGATCAAATAACTTGTAGTAACTGAATTTGTAACGCCTCGAAAACTTAAAGGTCCACGCAAACCACATTCATGCAATTATTAAATTATTTGTATTTTAATTAAATTGTTTTAATTACATAAATTAATTATGTTGTGTATATTTGCATGTTTAAAATTATATTTTCTATATGGTTGCATTAAAATGTATTTTTAAAGGTTATTCGAGTTGTGATAATGGAACGGAGACCGATGGCTGAAAAATAGAAAATGTTTTTATTGGTTAATTGTTTTTAATTATTTAAAATAAGGGTGATGATTTTTATTATTTTTGAAAATATGGGGTTTTGAGGTGATTTTATACGCCGAGACTTAAATTTTATCGGTGTTGGTTTTTCAACAAAAATACAAATGTTTTGGCAACCCGGCTAATAAATTCACAAACTTATTTAAGCAAAATTATTTTTAATATTTTAATTAATTTTAATTAAGCACTAATGGGCCTAATTTTTATGCTTAATGAGCCTAAGCTTAATTAAACATTAATTAACTATATAATATACAATTAACCTACCCCAAACCCTTTACACTACACGCCCCACTCTCCTAACAAATCAAAAATTCTCTCCACCAGCATCACAGCACACACATCACAATTAGAAAAGGTAAAGCTTCGGTCTTTTGGAAGAAAAATTCAGCCTAGGTGCCTACGTCGTCGATCTTCGCATCGTCGCTTCGTTTTCGTGCGTAAAATACGTAAAGACACGCCATATTCTCCTTTTACTCATCCATCACACCATAGTATTTATTTAATTGTGTTTTGCCTGAAAAAAGTTGCATCATGTTATATTTTCAGATTTGCATCTTAGGTGATTTTTAAGGCTTGTGTTGTCATCCTAAAACTTGTTTATTATGTGGTTTAGGGGCTGCCATAAATTAGGACATGAATTAGTATGTATTTCCACAAGTTTAAAGGTCTAGAATCACATAAAAAAGCAACCAAAACGCTGTGCAAAAGGAAAAAAAAACCAGAAACGTTTGCATGGAACCAACTTGCTGTCATGTTGTTGTGGAGTTCGGTTTCATGGGATTGGTGGCTGGGCATGGGTTTGGTTGGGACCAAGGCCTGGCTAGGGACGTATTTGAGTCAAGGGAAGAGTCCTAGCCACGCTAGGACTCGAAACAAGAGGCTGGGGAGGAGTCCTAGCAAGCTAGGACTCCACCCGAGAGTTACAGCAAGATGGAGCGCATGGTGTTCAGCTGGTGCAGGGTTAAAAGGCTCGGCCAGGGGGCTCTGGGCTGGGATAGGGTGATTTTTTAGGGTCCTAGGAGGGTGCATGTTGGGCTGGTTCAAGGGCTGGCTCGTTGGTTAAGAGGCTACGCAAGAAAACTTAGAGTCGTAGTATAAGTGTGATTCTCGGCCAAGCTGCATGAAATCTGGTGCAGTGCTTCGGGCGCGAGTTCAAGGGGCTCGGCTGGTCTGGGATGGGTCTAGGCATGGTCCATGGATGGCTAGGGTCAGGTGGGGCTCGGTGGTTAAGGGTTGGGAGAGTCCTAGAGTCACTAGGAGTTTATATGTAAGATTTCATTCTTGTGCGCAGGTTTGGGTGAGTTTCCAGCAAGTTTTTGAGCGGGCCAGGGCTGATTTTTTGTGCTGGGCTTGGTCAATAGGGTCCCTAGGTGGGTTGCCTAGGGTTTGGCTCGAGGTGGCTTGGGCGTGGCTCGAGTAAATTAGGAGATGGCTCGGTGTGTTCGATTGTGTGTCAAAAATGAAATTAATAAGACTAAAATTGAATCCATTGGTCCACGGGTGTGGCTCATGATTTGGAAGAGTATAATAAATCTTAAAAATGTTATGTTTAAAATTTGGGATCAAAATAATGAGTTATGGATTTATTCAGGATTTAATCGCCGCACGAAACGCTAATTAACGAGTTAATTGAAACGCTAAGTTTTAAGCTTTATAAAATTATGCAAAATTATATTTAAGCTCAAATAATTATTAAAAGTCTAAGTTTTTAATTTGGAAACTTTATATTAAGGTTTGGTTTAATTTGGGAATAAAACGCATTAATATATCACATTTAAAGATTAATTTAAAAGTCCTCGATTTATGCTAAATAAAAATATGATAAAATTTTTGTATGCTTAAATAATTATTCGGGACATGTTAGAGTCAAAAAAATTAAGAAAATGTCAAAAACAGGAAATTTTACGTCCAGGGGTAAAACGATAATTTTACACCTAAAAATTAGTAATTGTCATGGCAGTGTCCTGAATGCTGTTTTATGTGTTAATATGATTATTTTCAATGGTTATGAATGTTTATGGGATTTTACATGTTAAAATGATTATTTTAAATGTTTATGGAATTTTATATGTTAAAATGATTATTTTAAATATTTATGGAATTTTATAAGTTTATGATTTAATATGTCAAAATGTTGTTTTAAATTTTTTGATGTAAAAATGTCATTTTAAATGTTTAGAATTTTTAATATGTTCAAATGTTTATTTTAAACGATTATGGATTTTTATGATAAAACGATAACGTTAAAAAGGTTATGTTGCATGCTTGTTTTTAAAAGGAAAAAGATATTAAATGCTTGATTTTTATAAAGTGATGAAAATGTAAAATGTTGAAGGAAGTGAAGTAATTATGACTATTGAGGATATGAGGATAAGAATGGGGATATTGTGAGGGAAAAAGCCTCAGAGGGAGCCCATTTATGGGAGAAGGCCCCAGATGGAGCCCATTTATGGGAGAAGATCCCAGAGGGAGCCCAACGATCGTATTTTCATTCTATGAGGATATGCCAAGGCTCAGTGGACGAGAGATCGTCGCTGATGTCCCCGCCGCCCAGTACTGTGGTTACATTTAGATGGATCCATCGACTATTGAGGATATGAGGATATGATTGAGGATAGGCCAAGGCCCAGTTGACGAGTATATGTCGCTGATGTCCCCATCGCCCAGTACTGTGGTAATATGTAGATGGATCCATCGACTTTTTGAGGATTGATGAAAGTCACAATTAACGATCTGAATTCAATAAAAAGGAAAAATGTTTATGATCATGATGAAAGGATACATGTTATGAATGAGGAAAAGGAAAATGTTGATGTTTAAGTTATGCATGTTCATATGGATATGCTTATGAGGATATGAAAAGGTTTACGAAAATGTTTATGAAAATATTTATGTTTAAAGTTGATGCATCATTAAGAAAATATTTTTATTTAAAGTTCATGCATTATGAAAATGTTTACAAAAATGATTATGTTTAAAGTTTATGCATCTTCATGAAAACGATATTTTAAATACAAGTATTTTCACTGTTGTATGATATCTGTATATGTAGTACTTGTTATCAAGATTATGGTGTGTTGAGTCTTTAGACTCACTAGGTGTGATTGATGCAGGTGATTATGATAATAATATTAATGGAGGTCTTGATGGTTGACTTTGCTGGACTGAAGGTGCACATAACTCGAGGACCGACGCTAGTTTTTCGCACTAGTTATGATTTATGATTTTAAGTTATATCAAGATATTCTGTGATTTTTACTTATGTTATGAGAGATTTTTGAAAGGTTATAGTATGAGCTATGTTTTTTCAAATAATGTTTTTGGGTTTGGTAAAACGTTGAAAGATTTAATGATTCAAACTATTCTCCTTTGAATTTTTACAGGTTAATTGGATGTTTATTTTTAAATGATGTCAAAAATAATTTAAACAAATATGTATGATTCGGCCGATGCTATGTAAGGTTTTAAAAAAAAATCTAGTACGAGTTAAGAAAACGAATAGTAGACGTTTCAGAACTACTCAAATCAACTAACAGTTGTGTAACTGAAGATTAATGCGCAGTTTATCGAAAGCAACTGAAACCATCTCAACTAAACTATCGAAGACAACTGATTGATCAGTTAGAAACTGGTCAGTTGACATATTCAGTTGAGAGCTTATCAGCTGATCATTCAGCTGTACACGTCATCAGTTGAAAAGGACATTCAACCGACAACAGTACAAAGAAGACTGCAACTTGTAGTGGAACGCCGCATTTATGTGCTTACAGTGTACGAATGTCAGAAGAATATCGACGTGGCAATCAACGGATATATTGATTCAAATTACATTTAAAGTTACAGTTGAAGAGAAGCCTATAAATAGATGAGAAGAGCAGTTGAGCAAATAACCAATCGATCTATCTATTCTCAAGCTTGCTGTTACCCTGCTGAATTCATAGCCCTCACTCAAAGATCAAAAGCTCACACTTATCTGATTTATTTGTAGCATTTGAGGCTGCCTTTCGAGCTTACAAGCAAAAATCGTTTTATTATTCATTTGATCTTATCTAGATCAGTTGTGCTAAGTTCAGTCGAAGAACTGTGAGATATTTAGTAAACTAAGAGTTTCAGTTTTGGCAGTGTTAAGTCCAAACTGAAGTGGGTTTGTACAATCATTGTATCGATCAAATTCTTTTAGTGCATATCCTATCCTTGTGATAGAAGTGATGACGTAGGAGTTATTTCATTCTCCAAACATCCATAAATCTTCGTGTTATTACTTCAGTTATTTATTCTATCTTTCAGTCATTTTATTTCCGCAACTGTTATCAGTTAAACTGATTTTCATTGGTTGACAAGATTCCTAGTTTCAGTTTGTCACAAAACTGACACTTCATTCGAAAAGATTCAAAAATCGTGAGTGTTTATTCAACCCCCCCTCTTCTAAACACATCTCAACCTATCAACAGATCCTAACAAAGTCATAAAGAACCATCAGAATAAATCTGAAATCTAGAAGGGTGTCTTGCAGATATAAGTTCTTTAGACTTTTGAATCTGAACATCGCTTTGTCGGGCTTTTCGAATTTTAAAGATCAAGTTAGGCTCAATTTGCAATGCTGAGACGGTGACAATCCAATCAGAAATACATATATCCTCGTGTACTTTGGCGACATTAACAGAAGCTCAAACAGAGCCATGAACATTACGAACAAGGGCGTTCGTAGTAACGTTCACCGATCCAGGGTGATACTAAATCTCACAATCAAAGTTCTTCAGGAGATCCATCCACCTGCGTTGCTTCATATTTAAATCAGATTGAGAAAAGTGATATGTCATACTTTTTTGGTCTGAATAGATAACAAAATTTTCTCCATATAAATAATGGCGCTAAATCTTTAGAGTAAACACAATGGCGGTCAATTCAAGATCGTGAACAGGTTAATGAGTTTCATGAGATTTTTATTAATGAGATGCATAAGCTACTACCTTAACATGTTGCATTAGATCACAGCCCAAAACTTTACCAGATGCATCTGTACACACTACAAATCCTCCAGTACCCGAGGGCGCGCGTAAAATTATGTCTACAATTTTTTTTTCGCACTTCAAATTAGCAACATTCGTCAACATAAATGTTGTAGCTCTATTCTTGGCTTTTATTTCCCGTGGACCTCACTCAATTTGAACATCGGACATGAAAGTTATGCTAATTCTCCTAAAATGTGTGAATGTAAGAATTTCAATACACACGACACATCTCTGGGTGATTTTACCCTTATTTCCAAATGGATTTGGACAAAACTCAAAATATAAAATTTTTAGTGCTATGTATTAGCTCTCTAATGAAATTTTTTTCATCTCATCTGATCTAATACTTTGGTTATTATTCTCAAAACCATAACATGTGTCACTTTTCTATTGTGGTTCAATATACTTTTCAAATATAAATCAATTACTAATACAATCCTTCATTATCATTGATAAGCACGAATTATATAGCGTTTTAAGGGCTTTATTTTGTCGTATTTGTGCTTATCTGGCGTTTTTATTCCGAGTTTTGCGCTTAATTTGTGTTATTATTGCCATTTGCAGGTTTGACCAAAAGATGATAAAAGCCAAAGAAAAGAAAGAAAAGTCAAGCGTCGCAATGCCATGTCAGAAATACCCGGAAAAATAGCACAAGGAGAACAACCAGACCCATACACGGACCCCGTGTAAGGGTTCGTGCCTCAGAAGCCGAGATAAGATGTTGACAGAGTCTACACGGACCCCAAGACGGACCTGTCCACGGGGTCCGTGTCCATTAGCATCCGAGAGTGAATTTTACAGAGTCTACACGGACCCCGAGATGGACCTGTACACGGGGTCCGTGTCCAGCGGTTTCGGAAGAAATTGGGCAGAGTCTAGACGGACCCCTTCCCTGATGCATGCATGGGGTCCGTGCCTTTAAGATCAGACTCAGATTTGGCGAAGATTTGTTAGAGATTGTGGAGAGATATAATAAGATAAAACCTAGATCATGAAGAGGACTTTTGGCTGGAACGATTTCATCGAAAAAAGAAAGAGTACTTTAGACTTTTGAAGACGGCGACGGCTTGGGATAAACGAGAGGAAAAACGTGCTTTACACGCAAGATTCGCACACCATCGCTGAGATTTTCTCCTCTCTTGTTTTCTTAATTTTTTCATGAATTCGAATATTAGTTTTTCCTCTAATTTTGAATTTATGGAGTAGTTTTTCTTGTGATCGGGACCACGATAGGGACAAACCTTTGATCTTGTTCATTTACTGGATTATTTGATTTACGAATTAATTTATGTTATTGATTTATGTTTGCGTAATTTTCGTGCTTTTAATTTGGCCAATTATTTGCATGTCTATTGTTCCTTCTTGATTTGAAAAAGAATAGATTGAATTTAGCTTGAAAAATATTAATCAACACACGGTTAAATCGACTAGAAATAGTATTCGATTTCAATGTGCGATTTTAGGCGGCAGCTGTGATTCTATCTTTGAATAATACGTTTTTGTTTAATTAAATTCAATTAGAAATAATTGGACTGTTAAATGAAAATAGGATTATAAATTCTAGAAATAGATTTATAGTTAAATTAGATAATTTAATCGTGACATCAATAATCTGTGGTTATTTAACTCCATTGCGTGACAATAATCAAAGTTTGGTACCGTTGTGTGTTCCCGGTCATTTTATTTAAATTTGAAAATCCCCAAGTTCCTAGCTGTTCTGCAAATTCGATCTTAATCATTAATTTAGCATAAATTAGTTTAATTGAAATAAGTTAAATTATCATCAAATCACTCGTTATTGTTTGCCTAGATTAATTCGAATAATTTAAATCTTAGTATTTAAATAATAGTCTATGTGGGATCGATACTTGGAATTTTCGTCCAATTACTATAACTTGACCTAGTCCGCTTGCTAGAATTTTTTCCAACCAAAATCGTCGGTCAAGTTTTTGGCGCCGTTGCCGGGGACGGCTTGTTTAATATTAGGATAAATTATTTATTTGAGACTAGGCATTTATTTATCAGTTCTTATTTTTAATTTTTAAATTTTGAGCATTTTAATTAATTTTGTTTTAAATTTTCGCATTCCTTTGGAGCTTGAATTGTGCACTTGAATTTTTATTGCAGGAGTCTAGCTCGTGTTATATGAGCCGTGCTCAAGGCGTCGAAAGTCTAGTGCCACTTGATCTAGAGATTTAAAATACTCTCCGCCGCATCCGTGGAGCTCGAAGGAACAACGACTTTGCTCTTGAATTCGAATCTGAAGAAGAATCTGAAGTAGAACTTAAACCAGAATTTAAGGACATGGCCGGAGAAGAGGATGAGCGTACTTTGATGGAGCTTCATAGACCAGCGTTTGGAGGTTATGGCTCCAGTATTGTCCGCCCTACAATTCAGGAAAACACGTTCGAACTTAAGCCAGCCATCATCCAGATGATTCAACTCCAGGTCAAATTCGGAGGATCACCGTCTGAAGATCCCAATGCACATCTGGAGAACTTTCTATCGATCTGTGATACAATCAAGTGCAATGGGGTGAGTACTGATGCCATTCGACTCAGAATATTTCCATTCTCACTGCAAGGAGAAGCTATGGAGTGGCTTCGAGACCTTCCTGCTGGTTCTATCACTACATGGGATGGTTTAGTGGAAGTATTCATGCACAGGTATTTTCCCCCAACTAAGATTACACAATTGCGAAATGAAATCACATCGTTTAGACAGAGAGATGGAGAATCTTTGAATTCAGCGTGGGCAAGATTCAAGAAGATGCTGAGAATGTGCCCAAGACATGGTTTTTCAATATGACAGCAGGTTGAGATGTTCTACTATGGGGTGGACCCTCCTGTGAGATCTATGCTTGATGCAGCAGCAAACGGTAGCTTATACAGGAAAACGCCAACCGCGGCGCTTGAAATCATATCTAATATGGCAGAGAGCATTGTAGGCTGGCAAGAAAATCGAAGGGAGAAGAAAGTCTCATTCCTTGAAATGGATGCGTTGACAGCGATCACAGCAAAGCTTGATGGATTGACACATCAGATGGCCCAGTTACAAGCAAATAAATCATTATCAGTCAAGCCGGTTAATCAAATTCAGGGAAACACTGAGATAGTTGGTGGATCGTCTAGTGACACGCCATTCATGCCAGATATGTCTTGTGAGGGAATACAGTGTTTTGGAGGGGACTCGGTGAATTATTTGGGAAACCAGGGTCGACAACAATATAATCCATACAGTTTCTCATATAATCCGGGCTGGAGGAATCATCCGAATTTTGGGTGGAGGCAGTCAGAAAATACTGTTGAGCAACCATATTTCAATCCTCCACAACATCCTACACAACAGAAGCCTCCTCAGCAACCACCTAAATCTCTGCAAGGTATTGGACCTTCTATGCCACCCGGTTTCAAGCCACGGGATAGCAAATCGAATCTTGAGGATATGCTAGCCAAGTACATAGCCAGGAATGAGATGAGATGGCAAAATCATGATGCAATGATGTAAAGGGTAGAGACTCAACTAGGGCAGTTGGCGACACAAATGGCTACACGAGCTCCAAGTTCACTACCTAGTGACACGGAAATGAATCCAAAGGGTGTCAATGTAGTCACGGTGACAATTACCCTGAAGCAAAAAGTAGTTGATGTTGAGGAAAATGTGAAAGAAAAGGGGTCATCCAAGCAAGGGCCCGAGGACGCAAGGAAATCAGTTAAGTCTCTAAACTCGAACCCCACTGTTGATATTAATTCACTCCCGTTTCCCCAAAGAGCAAAGCAACTGCAACTGAATATTCAATTTTCAATATTTCTTGAGATTTTCAAAAAGCTGCACATAAATATCCCGTTTGCAGAGGCTTTAGCTCAAATGCCCTCCTATGCAAAATTTCTTAAAGAAATTTTGTCAAACAAGAGGAAACTAGTGGATTTTGAGACAATGAAGCTTTCGGAGGAATGTTCTGCAATTTTACAAAATAAGTTGCCTCCAAAAGCTAAGGACCCAGGTAGCTTCTCTATTCCTTGTACCATAGGAAATTCATTTTTTGGTAAAGCTTTATGTGACTTAGGTACAAGCATTAATTTAATGCCTTATTCATGTTTTGGGAATCTAGGAATTGGTGAAGTTAAATCTACTACGATTTCCCTACAATTGGCTGATAGATCTATTAAATACCCTAGGGGAGTAGTAGAGGATGTTTTAGTGAAGGTTGACAAGTTTATTTTCCCACTGGACTTCGTTGTGTTAGATATGGAAGAGGATCTTGAGATTCCTCTTATTTTAGGAAGACTATTTTTAGCCACTAGAAAAGCTCTGATAGATGTACACAAGGGTGAGTTGGTGTTGAGGTTAAATGATGAGAGTGTAGTACTTAATGTTTTTCAGTCAATCAAATACCCCAATGATACATCTGATTGTTTTAGAATTGATGCTACTGACGAGTTTGTTGAGTATGGTATGGAGGAATTACTTGGTGAGGATCCTTTGGCGGTCTGTTTGACCCATTCATGCCCGCGAGAATTGGGAAATCAAGAGCTAGACGAGTGTATTCATTATCTGGAAGCAGGCAGACCGATTTCAAAAATGGTAAACGCTAGGATTGGGGAGCTTGGGCATGTCCCAAGACCTTTAA
Organism: Primulina tabacum; assembly: GCF_025594145.1. NCBI lineage: Eukaryota > Viridiplantae > Streptophyta > Magnoliopsida > Lamiales > Gesneriaceae > Primulina > Primulina tabacum. The sequence continues at coordinate 7,108,581 of NC_134556.1, read as the reverse complement.
AGTCATCCATCGAAGAAATCCCAATCCTAGAGATGAAACCTCTTCCTTCACACTTAAAATATCTATTTTTACTTGATAATGATAAATTGCATTGATAGTGTCTTCTACTTTGAAAAGGTACGGAAGAAAAAGGCTGTTGCGAGTTCTGAGAGATAATATCAAAGCCATAGGTTGGAGTATTGCAGACATCAAAGGGATCAGTTCATTCATGTGCATGCACAAAATTCCGATGGAGGCCGACCACAAAACATCTACCCAACCTCAAAGCCGTCTGAACCCAGCTATGCAAGAGGTGGTAAAGAAAGAGGTGATAAAGCTACTGGACGCAGGTATTATTTACCCGATTTCTGATAGTAGGTGGGTAAGTCCAGTACAAGTTGTTCCGAAAAAGGGTGGGATCACTGTAGTAAAAAATGAGAACAATGAATTAATTCCTACCAGAACTGTTACAGGGTGGCGTGTTTGCATCGATTATAGAAAACTTAATGACGCCACCCATAAAGACCATTTCCCCCTCCCATTTATTGATCAAATGTTGGAAAGGTTAGCTGGACATCCTTTGTACTCTTTCCTGGATGGTTATTCGGGTTATATGCAAATTCCTATTGACCCTGAAGATCAGGAGAAAATCACTTTTACATGTCCTTACGGGACATTTGAATATAAACGAATGTCATTCGGTCTATGTAATGCACCAGCAACTTTCCAACGCTGCATGATGGCAATTTTTCACGACATGATTGAAGATTTTATCGAAATATTCATGGATGACTTTTCTGTCTTTGGCTCTTCATTTGATACTTGTTTGATTAATTTGTCTAAGGTCTTGGAGAGATGTGAGGAGTCAAATCTAGTCTTAAATTGGGAAAAATGTCATTTCACGGTGAGAGAGGGAATAGTGTTGGGGCACAAAATTTCTGAAACTGGGATTGAAGTTGATAAGGCTAAAATTGAAGTAACAGAGAAACTCCCAGCCCCAACAAACATCAGAGGAGTGCGTAGTTTCCTAGGCCATGCAGGGTTCTATAGGCGATTTATAAAAGATTTTTCTTGCATTGCTAAGCCACTGACCAATTTGCTGATAAAAGATGTGCGCTTTGATTTTTCTGATGAGTGTGTGCAGGCATTTCAAGTTTTGAAGGAGAAATTAATCACTACACCTATGATGATAGCGCCTAACTGGGGGTCGCCATTTGAGGTGATGTGTGATGCAAGCGACACAGCTCTGGGGGCAGTGTTAGGGCAAAAGAAGGAAAAATGCATCCATGTCATTTACTATGCTAGTATGACACTGTCAGCTGCCCAACTGAACTATGCCACCATAGAAAAGGAGCTTCTTGCTATGGTTTTTGCTCTGGATAAGTTTAGATCATATCTGATAGGGAGCAAAGTTGTAGTGCACACCGATCATTCAGCCTTGAAATATTTGATGGCAAAAAACAATGCAAAACCAAGGCTAATTCGCTGGATTTTTCTATTGCAGGAATTTGACTTGGAGATAATAGATAGGAAGGGAACAGAGAACCAAGTTGCTGACCATCTCTCGCATTTGGAGAATCCAAGTTCAGGTAAGGATATTATTCGCGATGATTTCCCGGATGAACAACTTTTTGAGATCAACAGTTTACCATGGTATGCCGATTTTGTTAATTATCTATCCAGTAAGTTCATTCCTCCCCATTTTACTTATCAGCAAAAGAAAATTTTTTGCTTAATTATCTATCCAATAAAAATAAGTTAGCTAAATGAAAAGAAATAAAGAAAGAATATACAAAATATAAACAATCTTACTTCACCAAGAATGCATCCTCTTCACCTTGACATAATAGATTTAGCTTGCCATAAGCTTACTTTTGATCAACACTAAAATATCACTCATAGTTGAGAACATGAAAGAAAATATATTGGAACTTAGAACTTTGATACACACTATATTTTACAATGAGATAGAATGATTTTCAAGCTAGCACAAGGCCTCTATTTATAGGCCAAATGAGAGAAAGGGTCAAAATTTTTATTAATGCCATGTAGTTGCAATAGTATTCTTTGTCTCCTCCAAGTTCAATTCCATGTCCCTTCTTTCAATACTTTGTTCCACGACTTTAATCACCGAATTTGACTCTGCTCAAAAAGACAAACATGTGGGGAATTGTCTGTAGATGAATTTGGCCACTTGTTTCACCTCATTTGGTTAAATATTGAAATAGTTATGATTTTTTTACTATATGTTGGTCATAGTAAAAGTAAATTTGTCCTCATTTTGATATTTGCACAATTTGATCATTTTAATGAACTTTTTAGGCAATCATGTCTTCTGCAAAGTTGTAGATAATTTCTCAAGGATTCTAAACATGTTTGAGTCACCTCCATTTGAATTTTCTAGCTTAAGTTATCATTATTTTACCAACACGTAGAAAACCTGAAAATAAAACATATTTAGTAAGACAATTAAATATAAACAAACAATACTAAAATAACATAATTTTATAATTTTATTGAAACTTAAATTTTAAAATACAGGTTTTAACATATAATAAATTATTAATTTTAAGTTTCATCATCTGTCTAGGAATTGGACGGATCTTTCCTCATAAGACAGGTTCGGAGCAAACTGTAAAGGTTCATAGCTCAACACGTGCGAAGGATTAGCTATATACTTCCTCAGCATGGAGACATGGAACACGTTGTGCACCCCGGCCATATTTGGCGGAAGGGCAACAAGATAGACTAGTGTCCCAACTCTGTCCAGAATTTCAAACGGTCCAATAAACCTCGGACTGAGCTTGCCTCTCTTTCCAAATCTCATAACACCCTTCATGGGTGCTATCTTTATAAAAACGTGATCGCCTACGAAAAACTCGAGATCTCTTCTCCTTTTATCTGCATAGCTCTTTTGGCGACTCTCGGCGGTCTTCATTCTGTCTCGAATCTTGACGACCACATCTGCAGTCTGCTGAACTATCTCCGGACCAAGTTCTTCTCTTTCACCGACTTCGTCCGAATGAATCAGTGATCTGCACTTCCTCCCATACAATGCCTCGTAGGGAGCCATACCAATGGATGATTGAAAACTGTTGTTGTAGGTAAACTCCACTAGAGGTAACTTTGATTCCCAAGTTCCCTGGAAATCGGTCATACATGCTCGCAATAAATCCTCCAAAATCTGAATCACTCGCTCAGACTGGCCATCTGTCTGTGAGTGAAAAGCTGTACTGAAAAGCAACTTCGTCCCCATGGCTGCATGTAGGCTCTTCCAAAAGGACGATGTAAATCTCGGTTCCCTGTCGGACACAATAGAAACTAGGATCCCATGCAACCGAACTATCTCCCTGATATAAAGCTCCGCATACTGCGTCATGGAGAAAGTCGTCTTCACTGGCAGGAAATGTGCTGACTTGGTGAGTCGGTCCACTATAACCCAAATGGCGTTAAATCCTCTGACAGACCTCGGCAAACCAACCACAAAGTCCATTGTAATATTCTCCCATTTCCACTCGGGGATAGGGAGTGGCTTAAGTATTCTTGCTGGCCTCTGATGTTCTACCTTCACCTGCTGACAAGTGAGGCATTCAGACACGAATCTGCGGATGTCTCGCTTCATCCCTGGCCACCAATATAAAATCTGCAAGTTCTTGTACATTTTGGTGCCTCTTGGCTGAATGGAATACGGAGATGTATGTGCCTCTGTCAGAATATCCTCTCTGATCGAATCAACGCTAGGCACCCACATTCTGCCTCTGTATCTCACAATACCATCTGACACTGTGTAGAGTACACTGTCCTTGGCTTCGTCCTTCAGCCTCCATTTCTGTAACTGCTCATCTGAAGGCTGACCTATACGAATACGGTCAAGCAAGGAAGATTGGACTGTCAGATTAGACAGTCTCGGAGCTCTGCCCTTGCGATAAAATTCTAAACCAAACCTCTGAATCTCAGATCGAAGAGGTCTCTCCACTGACAACTGTGCTACAAATGCGACTTTCCGGCTCAAGGCATCTGCCACTACATTAGCTTTCCCCGGATGGTATCTAATTTCACAGTCATAGTCTTTTACTAACTCCAGCCACCGTCTCTGTCTCATATTCAGTTCTTTCTGTGTGGAGAAATATTTGAGACTCTTGTGATCAGTGAATATCTGACACTACTCGCCATACAAGTAGTGTCTCCAAATCTTCAACGCAAAGACGACAGCGGCTAATTCCAGATTGTAAGTCGGATAATTCTTTTAATGCACCTTCAACTGTCTCGAAGCATAAGCTATCACCCGACCATGCTGCATCAACACTGTGCCTTACCCGAGCTTAGATGCATCGGTGTATAGCACAAAATCTCCTTGCCCTGTTGGCATGGCTAACACTGGCGTAGAAATAAGAGCTTGCTTCAAAGTATCGAAGCTCTTCTGACATTCATCGCTCCAAAAGAATTTAGCATTCTTCTTGGTCAGTGAAGTGAGTGGCACTGCTATCGAAGAAAACCCCTGAATGAACTTATGGTAGTAACCGGCTAAACCCAGAAAACTGCGGATCTCTGAAACATTCTTCGGTTCAACCCATTCCTTAACGGCTGCCACCTTCGTTGGATCCACCTCAATTCCACTGCTAGACACTATGTGACACAAAAACGCTACCTTTTTCAACCAGAATTCACACTTACTGAACTTCATAAATAACTTACGACCCTGCAAGGTCTGCAAAACTTTCTTCAAGTGCTGGCTATGCTCCTCCCGGCTCTTCGAGTAGATAAGAATATCGTCAATGAACACTATGATGAATTGGTCTAAGTAGGGTTGGAATACTCGGTTCATTAAGTCCATGAAAATTGTTGGAGCGTTCGTCAATCCAAACAGCATCACTAAGAACTCGAAATGACCATATCTGGTTCTGAAGGTTGTCTTGTGAACATCTGCGTCTTTCACCCTCAACTGATGATACCCTGATCGAAGATCTATCTTAGAGAACACGGTAGCTTCCTGCAACTGATCGAACAAGTCCTCGATCCTTGGTAATGGGTATTTATTCTTGATCGTTACCTTGTTCAGCTCCCAGTAATCGATGCACAGTCTCATGCTCTCATTTTTCTTTTTTATGAAGAGTACTGGTGCGTCCCACGGTGAGAAACTAGGGCGAATGAATTCCTTGTCAAGGAGCTCCTGAATCTGCTGCTTGAGTTCTAACATCTCAGCTGGAGCTAATCGGTACGGTGCCTTAGAGATTGGCACTGTGCTTGGCATGAGATCAATCGCAAACTCCACCTCTCTCTGTGATGGAATACCTGTGACGTCATCAGGAAAGACGTCTGGGAAGTCTCTGACTACTGGCACATCTGATAATGATGGAGTGGGTATGTCTGGTGCTGAAATGATGCTGGTCAAGAAAGCCTGACACCCCTTGGAAATAAGTCTCCGCGCCTGCGTGCAAGAGATCATGCGAGGGAAACTTCTCCATCTGGCTTGTTCAAAAAGAAATTGCTACATACCCAACGGTCTGACCCATACTGACCTTTTCTGAAAATCTATCAGGACTCGGTTCTTAGTCAGCAAATCCACGCCCAAAATGATATCAAATTCTGGCATTGACAACACTATCAAGTCTGCATACACTAGGTGGCCCTGCAGCTCAAGATCGATGTCTCTGACCACGCTAGTAGCTGATATTTCTTCCCCTGATGGGACTGTTACTGAATAACTCACATCGAGTCCAATGGTCTTGATATCCAAGTGACTAGCGAACGTCTCCGAGATAAATGAATGGGTGGCTCCTGAATCTATCAAGGCCTGAGCAATTATTCTCTTGATGAAAATATTTCCTTGGGGACGTTAGCACCACACAACTTATATCACAATGTTCTAATAGTAGTCTTAGGCAGCAAAAGACACCAAAATTCTACCTAACATCCTAATAATCCCATTTCAAATAAACATGCAAGGCGAAAATTTAATACTGTACGGAATTAAATAAGTTACACGTCAGCAGTGTAGTGTCTGGGTTCGCCTCCTGTGCGTGCATGGCGAACACTCTGCTTTGGGTTGGTTGCTTCCTCTGTGGGCACTCCTTCAACATGTGGTCACTGGCTCCACATTTGAAACACTTGCCTGACCCATACAAACACTGCCCCGGATGCTGGCGGTTGCATTTCGGGCACACCGGGTACTCTCCCGGCCTCTGAGGAGCTTTCTGCTATTGAATTGGATCATTGCCCTTTGGCGGTCCCTGATATGGCTTCTTCCCTGGCGGCCCCTGAAACGGCCTCTTAAACTAAGGTCATTATTGTTGCGCTGGAGCCTGATAGGGCTTCTTGCCCTGCCTGTCTGCCTCAATATACCTCTGATCCTGCTCTACCGCCAAGGCCCTGGACATGGCAACTGCATAGGTAGTGAGACCAGCTACTCTCACATCACGACGCAAGATTGGCCGCAATCCATCCATAAAATGCCTCAGCTTCCCCTGGGCATCATTAGCAATCAGGGGCACAAAATGACACCCCCTTTTGAACTTCCTGACAAAGTCCGCCACGCTACTGTTTCCCTGTCGCAGCATCATAAACTCCCGTGTCAATCTGGATCGTACTTCCTCAGTGAAGTACTTGGAGTAGAAAACTTCTTTGAAACCATTCCAAGGCAACACCTACAAGTTGACTGCCACTGACGCACTCTCACACCATAGTCTGGCATCCCCTGTCAGAAGGAACGTGGCACACTTGACCCTATCTGCATCAGTCAGTTCCATAAAATCGAAGATTACCTCGATGGACTTAATCCATCCTTCAGCTACCATCGGGTCAGTGGTACCCAAAAACTCCTTCAGATTCATCCCCCTGAATCTTTCGTACACTGCCTCCTGTCTTGGCCTCTCCCCTGCGTCTACTTCAGTCTGGTTCCTCGCGAACTGCGCGAATAATTGCGTCATACCTGCAAGCATCTGTGCCTGCATGTCCGGAGGTGGAGGTGGAGGAGCGTCTCTTCTCTCCTCTCGAGGCTCTCTGTCCTCATCCATTGCTTCATGGTCGATCACACGTCTAGGAGGCATAGTGTTCCAATAATTGACCCAACACGTAACCCTCACATGCATGAATATGATATAGACAACATAAGATGCACCTACTTGAACTTTAAAATATGGACATGCTGAAATCAGAACTTAATGCTTACTACGTAACATAAATTTGAAACCTTAAAACTTACAGACTCGAGGTGTGACTTCGTGAGCTTCTTGCGACCGACAGTAGGCGTAACATTTTACAAGAACACCGCTCTGATACGAACTGTAACGTACCATACTTTTACTATTCAAAAATTTGCGGAAAAATTAAATATTTTCTTAAATAAATCATGAACAACCAGAGTTTGATAAAGTAAACTGTACGTCTCCAAATCTGTCGCAACAAAAGGTCTAAAAATTTAAGTTTGACAAAAGTATTAGAATATTTTCATAAAACTGAAACTTGGCGGTCCTCGGGTCTAGCCTCCTACTCAGTCCAAGCCTGCCCCTTGGTCACCACCTCTAGTCTCCTCATAATCATCCACACCTGCATCGATCAAGTCTAGTGAGTCTAAAGACTCAACACGTATAAACTGGAAGTAACGAATAATACGTAATAAAACCACATGCAACTTTAAAATAGAACATGCATACTTGAAACTTGAACTTACACTAAACATGATCATACGTACATAACTTAGACGTGCCATAACGTGAAAACTTTCATAATCATGCTTGCATACTTGTACATACATAAACATACATGAACTTCATTATTTTTGCGTAGAGGCAGGTTTCAAAGCAAGTGACCCATAACATAAATTGTCTGAGCATACTAAACCACAGTACTGGACTGACAGGGACGAATCCACTGCCACATACATGAGATCCCCGTTCATGCTTTAACGGGCAGATTGGTCCCCGTTCATGATTTAACGCTTTCCAATCCTGATCTAAACTCGTTCATGCTTTAACGGGGTGGGTTGGTACCCGTTCATGATTTAACGCTTTCCAACCCCGTACATACATTGGTCACAAGACATTTAGCATACCTCAAAAACTTGAAAATATTTTCTTGCACGTCAACATACTTACTTGGCGTTGAGGGATTTGTTGGATTTCATTTGGGGCCGCTGCTGCACATACTAACATGAGTTTTTAATACTTAACTTGCATAACTTAGACGCAGGTATACGTGCTCACCACCGAATTCAATAAATAACTTAAGACATTCTATAACACTCGGGACTTGACCTCATTTAAATCATCGTACTAACCCAAGACATGAAACTCCAAGGCACAATAAAATTTCCCAAAATTTATGAAGTACACAGACCCCGTGCATGGGTTTGTGTATGGGTCCGTGTAGGTGCGCAAAAGGAATACTCGGGAAGAAGAAGGGACACGGACCCCGTGCCCAGGTCCGGCTCCAGGTCCGTGTAGATGCGGTGAAATTTGTCTTGCAAAAGGGGGAAGGCACGGACCCCGTGCCCTGGTCCATGTGGGGGTCCGTGTAGACTCGGTAAAAAGACACTTCAAAGGATATAAAGGCATGGACCCCGTGTAAGGGTCCGTGAGAGGGTCCGCGTACCTGCGCAAATCGGAAACTCACGAAAATTTAATACATGAGATGCTTATCATTCTAGACTCGATTGTACGGACCATGAACCGACACTCCGAGACTCATCCTAATATGCCATGACAACGAACCAAATTCGTACAAACACCCCAAAGCAACGACGTCCACTCTACGACACATACAATTCAAAAAACACGGCAATTGACACCAAATCGCTTCCTACGACTTCTAACGAATTCGAATGTCTATCGTCACTAATCGACAACCCAAATGCCAACCCAATATCATACTGAGCACACCTAGACGCAGCAATCATCACCATTGATCCCCAACGAAGCCTGCAACAATAAAATCTCAAGAACACGTTAATAAACATATTTTTCTGAAAGCGCAGTTTGAGCAGTCCCACGAAAAACACCATAACTCGCTCAATTTTCTCTCCTCTCAAAATAATAGAAATCTGAAACGTGGTTGTGTGTGTGTGTTTTGCCGATTTTTAGTTTGTGTAAAAGTGTGTGTGCATGTGATTAGTAAATTAGGGAGATCAAAATTTGCTTAATTATTAATTAGTACTAATTTTAAAATACTAACTCCCCTTTAACTTTAATAAAAATCTCTAACTTAAAATAAAAAGTACATCTGCTAGTCTTTTAAAAGTTTTAAAATTAGAAAATTCATCTAATAATTAAATTAGTATTTAAAATGCTAAAAACTTAATAAATGAGTTAAAATGCCCCATCTTTAACTTAAAATAAAATACCACGTTTAAAATCGTCAAAAATCGTCACTGGTCTCTTTTCCTCGATCCCGCCTCGAATAATCGCCTGAAACATGAAACTCGAGAAAATATCTTAACGTGCATCACAAAACATAATTAATGCAATTTAAATAAATCATGCATCACTAAAATCATTTTAAATTTAAATAAAATATTTAACAATTTAATTAATGCATGGGTTATACGTGTACTGAATTTGGGCACTACACCTCGGGTCGTGTCATCGCACCAGGTCTACCTACTCAGAGTTCGGCACCTTCAGACCCCTCAACATCAAGCTCACCTGCATCCCACACGCCTAGTGAGTCTAAAGACTCAACATACATGTACCAGAAATAACAAGTACATATACATGTCACACAGCAATGAAAAAATACCATACTCAACATATATTTCGTGAACTTAAAAGCATGAACATAAACATGTCGTTTAAAATCTTAACGTGTCAAAGCATGTCTCATCATGTACGTATACATTTTCTTTTAATTGAATTCAGTTAATTAGATGTGACTTTCGTATCAGCTCTATCGTAAGCTATATTCGATGGATCAATCTACGTATAATCATGGTACCAGACGACGGGGACATCAGCGACAGCATGTTACCCGTCCACTGAGCCTTGGCCTCAGCGTATACATAAACATCGTCAGTCACAACAAATTTTAATCGTTCAAAAACATCATCATATTCACCACTTAATAAAATCATGCATATACGTAACTTTTTCCTTAAAACCAAGCATGCACCGTATTTATCATAATTTCATAAAAATTAAATGTGATGCGTAAACATTTAAAACATGATAAAATTGTGCTCGGGACGCTGTCAGGACTAAAAACTCACCCTGGATGCAAAATGATCATTTTGCCTCTAGAAACCCAAAATGACCGTTTTACACCTGGACCTCTAAATTTCGACCCGAAACTTACCAACTCCTTAAAACATCCCAAAACATAATTATAAGCATTTCTTATATGTAAACATGAGCTCATTTCAAAACTTAATCGATTCGCTTTAAACTTGGACCGAGGTCCCGGTTTTAACCCGAATCAACCCGAAACGTAACCAAATTTTTCCTAACTCGATCCATGACTCAAACCTCAATGACCAGCCTCTAACCCACTTATTTCAGACCACTTAGGACCTAGAAACAAGACCAAAGTTTGCTGGAAATCTCCAGCGTATGCGCACAAATTTTCCTAGCTTGAGCGGTTTTACTATAAAAATCATTTCTCCCTCGTTTCTTATCAGAAAATTACGAATTTGCTATCAAATCGAAGATAACACATAGTGCTACAAATCATATGTTGAACAAATTCCCAGAACACCAACCAATAAGTCGTAGAATTTGAAATAACAGAGGGTAACGGGTTTTGAGACACAGAAATTCCACAGCTTGAGAAACTTTACGATAAAATTCATATCGCCCTCGTTTCTTGTCAGAAAATTACGAATTTGCTTTCAAATCGAAGATATCAGAGATTGCTACAAATCATATGTTGAATACAGTTCCAGAAAACCAATCAATAAGTCGCAGAATTTTAAATAACCGAGGGTGATGGGTTTTGAGACACAGAAATTCCACAGCTTGAGCGACTTTACGATAAAAATCATATCTCCCTAGTTCCTTATCATAAAATTACGAATTTGCTATTGAATCGAAGATAACTGAAAGTTCTACAAATCATATGTTGAACATAATTCCAGAAAACCAACCACAAAGTCACAGAATTTTAAATAACGGAGGGTGACTAGTTTTGAGACACAGAAATTCCACAGCTTGAGCGACTTTACGATAAAAATCATATCTCCTTCGTTTCTTATCAGAAAATTACGAATTTACTATCGAATCGAAGATAACAGAGAGTGCTACAAATCATATGTTGAATACAATTCGAGAAAACAAACCAATAAGTAGCAGAATTTTAAATAACCGAGGGTGACGGGTTTTGTGACACACTACAACAAAAAAACCGATCGACCCTCGACTTAACCCATCTAACCATCAACTCCAGCCTATTGACACCTTCTCACCATCGTGTACAGCCCTTAGAAACCCAAAAACCGGCAGCCCCATGCACAACACAAAGAAACTAGAGATTCATGCAAGGAAATTCGAATTTTTCATGTCAAACCTTTCACAAAACGTAACCACAAGCAAGATCGAAAGATGAACATGCATAATCGTGTATTTCAGTATATATATAGCGTGAGTGAAGAGAAAATGATATACAAGCGTGCCTTGATGATAAATACGCAAGAACGTCGAAGAAGCAAGCGTCGGGGAAGCGTCGGAGAACGTTTCTTGAAAGAAAACTACTTGGCCGATGGAAGTTTGGTGTTGTACTGCTGAAAGCCAAGAGAAATGAGTGGAGGTGGGGAGGTGTCGGCTGATTTAAAGAAATATTAGGTTTAGGGTATGAATAAGGGGTAATTGAAAATGGCAAGTGTGCACTAATGGGCCCTAGGAATTTTTAAAAGAGGTTTCAACCCCGATAAGCTTAAAAGTAGGCCCATTAGGTGAGTTTTTGAAAATGTTGCCCGAACCCTCAAAAAGTCCCCCAATTCAATAAAATTTGCGTACCAGATAAAAATAAAATCATGCGGGTAAAAATACCCAATAAAGCCCATTTTTTAAAAATACACATAAAAACACTCATATTGATTAATAAAAATTAATCTCTTTATAAAATAATTTTTTCTGATAAATCCCCGGTCTCCGTTCCTCGTTCGAGCGCGAAATGCAACTGAAAATCCTAATGCATGAAACTTTTAAAATTTCATGAAATAAAATCTATCATGCAATAATTATGCATAAAATGCATAAAAATAATTAAATACAAATTAATGAAATAAACATGCATTTAGTGTTTTAAAATAATTTAATAAAATACTAAAGAAATTTAATAACTTGCATGCATGTGGTTCACGTGGACTTTCAAATTTTCGGGCTGTTACAATCTACCCCCCTTAAATTGAATATCGTCCCCGAAATTCGCTCATCCTCGATAAACAGAAAGTTTAGACTCTTAATTCTAGTACCCAAATAATCCACGCTTCCGCTACGCTACTCTGATAAAATAAGTGTTAAATTGTCCTTATATCTCCTCAATCCTAATTATTTTGCCTACTAAAATCCTCGTTTGCGAATCACAACTTAAAACAACTTATGGTGACTTAGTTCTATTTTTTCTCCGTCCTCGAATTTATGACTTTCTCACAATTTCTCATACTAGAATGGATGTCCAAACTTATCGCATCTTACTTTTCTTATACTATACCCGTAATGTTTATCGACCTATTACATTTGTATTAATGCAGTTCAACCTAAGAAACCTTAGCACCAAAATTTATTGATCGACTTCTATCCTTGGTATTACACTTAAAAGTTAAACCTTACCTCAACCCCATAATAATATTAGTATATGATCCTTGAATCGAATTTTTTTCTTATGGCACCAACTAACCTAACTTAATTATTTACAAGTACATCTCAAATATAAAATCGTCGCAAATCTTAAACTCAAGTAGTGATAATACATAAAACCAAAAATATACCGTATCGATCTCCTATCTAAATAATGAAACCCTTCTAACATCAATTACATGCTTAAACTATTATCTTCTCAATTACGATAAAGTTGAGGCCTAAGACCTTGGACTTTCCTCATTGAAACGAATGTCGCATTCTTACGTATCCTCAATGCTTAATTAATTTTAGTGTATAAAACTTAATAAGTTATTCCATGGTAGCCTTAGACTAACTCTAATAAATCAACTTTGCTTATAACCTATAGAGTTCTAGAAAACCTCCATATCAAAATTTTAGATTTCTTACCCGATAAAATCTTAATATTCATCCATTGCTAACCTATATTGAACACAACTAATTTCATTTTGTTTTAATTTCACTCAAAATTTCCATATAAACACCTATTTCATAAACTTTAAATTCGAACTTACACAACCCAAGTAGTCTTAGATAACATAATCCCAAAATACATATTCACTTATTCCCAAGTTTCTTAATGATTTTCAAAAATTCCCCAAGACAAGGTGTCTACCTCATTTCATACTCGTGTCTTTCAGGTAATCTAACAAACAATCATATCCAAGTTCTAGAAAAGTTTAAACCTGGAAAAGGTATAATTTTGACTCTTAAGATCATGATTTAAAACTTATGCTATGATTTAAAACTTATGCTACAACGAACATTAAGTTCCTAAAAATTAACTTACTTTCTAATTTTATAACTTGACTAATTGATCAACTTTATCTTAAATTGTTATTACTCTAGATTCTTAATTTTCCACAAGATTATTTCACTAACGCTTAAATTTTCAAGCCCAATGTTGATTCATCTTACAATGTCATTGATTACCATTTCTTATAACATTATAACTCAGATGTTTCAAGGTTCTAAATATCCCTATAAGCCTAAATCATCGAAAATTCATATCCTTTAAACCATTTGATTCTCACTTACTGCTAAATTAGTCTCCCAAATTTCTTAAAATTTCAACATTAATTCTTAATTTCCTTAAAAATTATTCAATTTTTCCTTAATTTCGAAAATTCCACGATTACCCATAAGTTTTTGGCGTTTCTAATTCCATTTTATAGATTTCTCGTAATATAAAGTCCAATAATTTTAAGCTTATTAGACCAAAAATCAATTCCCATAACCTCGAAAAATTACTGATTTAACCCAAGTGTTCCTCAAAAGTTCGAATTTAATCCTAAAAATTTCGGAATTTGCAATTTGGCCCTTAAAGTTCTCGAAAATTACATTTTTGGCCCTATAACTCTTCGAAATTTGCTTTTTATCCCATAAAATTTTCAATTTTAGCCTCATTAAACCTTAAAATTCTCGAAACTCGGAATTTAATTTCAAAATTTGGTAAATTCAAAAATAGTCCCTTAGAATTTTGTTTTTGCACTTAGGTCCTCTAATTATTGGTTATTATAATAAGGTCCTTAAAATTCTCAATTTATGCAATTAAATCCTTAAATCCAACTAGGTAGAGCATACATCCTACATAAATTCTACGTTTTTATACTTTCAAAGATCATCGTAGTCTTCGAATCATGAATCCTAACATGGAATCCTCAAAATTAACTCAACTAGCAACCACGAATCATCAGTAATCTCTTAGAAAATTTACAAGTCTCAAAAGCATTCATAATCTTCATTACTAACTTGTGATCCAAAGAGTAGAACATCAGTACTTACTAACCAAAAATCAATATAGACAAATCATTTCCAACATTTCCTAATGCCCAATAGCAAAATTCTTATTCATGTCCAATTCCACCACAAAGCCATCATGCATGAAAATCATATAATTTGTCATTTCATGTTGTAACATGTATAAAAAGATTTAAAGCATCTAATCTCAAAACATAACGACGGATAAACATGTACTGTAAATCACTGTAAAACATATATCATGTAAAAATGCAGGTGTTAACAGTAAATCATTTAAAACATAAAATCTTACAAACTTGAGACTTGAAGACTGAGCTACAGTAGCTGGCGGTGGTACAACTCTATGCAGGAACCTTCCTCTGATACCAACTGTGACGTCTACAATTTTAAAAATGCGGAAATATTTTTTTTTAAAAAAAAGCTCACATTTTCGAAATAACGTTTAAAATAGTGCGGTTTAAATCAACCACTCATCCAAAATCAAACATAAATATAAACGAATAAAAATCTTAAATTCATCAGCGTATGAAAATGTTCACCTCTTCTCAAATCCCATAAATCATAATGCGGAAAACATGCGGTCTTCAGGTGGTGTCACCGCACCAGGTCTGCCTACTCAGAGTTCGGCACCTCCAGCCCCCTCACCATCAAGCTCACCTGCATCACACATGCCTAGTGAGTCTAAAGACTCAACGTACCTGTACCAGAAATAATAAATACATATACATGGCACACAGCAGTGAAAAATATCATACTCAACATATATTTCGTTAACTTAAAACTATGACATAAACATGTCGTATAAAATCGTAACGTGTCAAAGTTTGTCTCCTCATGTCATCATGTACATATACATTTTCTTTTAATTGAATTCAGTTCATTAATTGTGACTTTCGTATCAGCTCTATTTGATGGATTCATCTACGTATAGCCACGGTACCGGGCGGTGGGGACATCAGCGATAGCGTTACCCGTCTACTGAGCTTTGGCCTCACCTCATCATATATCATGTCATCGTATACACATACATCGTCAGTCACAACCAATTCACATCCTTCAAAAACATAATCATACTCACCACTTAATAAAACATGCACATACGTAACTTTTTCCTTAAAACCAAGCATGCACCGTATTTATCATAATTTCATAAAAAACACAAACTTGATGCGTAAACATTTAAAATTGATAAAATTGTGCTAGAGGTGCTGCCAAGACTGAAGACTTACCCTACCATTTTGCCTCTAGAAACCAAAAATGACCGTTTTACCTCTGGACTCTAAATTTCGACCCGAAGCTGACCAACTCATTAAAACTTCCCAAAACATAATTATAAGAATTTCTTAGGCGTAAACTTGAGCGCAATTCAAAACTTAATCGATTCGTTTTAAACTTGGACCGGGGTCCCGGTTTTAACCCGAATCAACCCCAAACTTAACCAAAATTTTCCTAACTATAACCATGACTCAAACCTCCATGACCAGCCTCTAACCCACTTATTTCAGACCACTTATGACCAAGAAACAAGACCAAAGGTTGCTGGAAATCTCCAGCGTATGCGAACAAATTTTCCTAGCTTGAGTGGTTTTACGATAAAAAACGTGTCTCCCTTGTTTCTTATAAAAAAAATTACGAATTTGCTATCGAATTGAAGATAACACAGAGTGCTACAAATCATATGTTGAACACATTCCCAGAAAACCAACCAATAAGTCGCAGAATTTGAAATAACATAGGGTGACGGGTTTTGAGACATAAAAATTCCATAGGTTGAGCGACTTTACGATAAAAATCATATCTCCCTAGTTTCGTATCAGAAAATTACAAATTTTCTATTGAATCGAAGATAACAGAGAGTGCTACAGATCATATGTTGAATACATTTCCAGAAAAACCAACCAATAAGTCGCAGAATTTTAAATAACCGAGCGTGACAGGTTTTGTGACACACTTCAACAAAAAAAACCCAATAAGCATAAAATTAGTCCCATTAAGTCCAAAACACCCTCCAGAAAATATTTCGTTTAGGTGAGTTTTTGAAAATGTTGCCCAAACCTTCAAAAAGTCCTCTGATTCGATAAAATTTTTGTACTGGATAAAATAAAATCATGCGAGTAAAAATACCCAATAAAGCCCATTTTTTAAAAATACACTTAAAAACACTCCATATTGATTAATAAAAATTAAACCCTTCATAAAATAATTTTTTTCTGATAAATCACCGGTCTCCGTTCCTCGTTCGAGCGCGAAATGCAACTAAAAATCCTAATTCATGAAACTTTTAAAATTTCATGAAATAAAATCTATCATGCAATAATTATGCATAAAGGGCAAAAAAATAATTAAACACAAATTAATGAAATAAACATGCATTTAATGCTTTAAAATAATTTAATAAAATACCAAAGAAATTTAATAACTTGCATGCATGTGGTTCACGTGGACTTTAAAATTTTCGGGATGTTACAAGTTCTCGCCTAACTGAAGCTTTCGAGAACGCCAACTGATAGTGCTAACTGATTGCCCAAGCTGAATCAATCCAACTGATGTATCGAAGAACAGTTCAACAGATTGATCAGTTGATAGGTAATCCAGCAGAAAAGCTCCAAGAGCCCGGCCAGCTTATGAAGTGCTCAACTGATGGAAAGTCCAACTGACCAGTTCAACTGAACCAGTGTAACCAGTTAAGCTGACGAGCCAATTGATTTCACCAGACCAGTTCAACTGACAAGTTCAAAGCATCAGTCAAGAATCAATCAGTGTAGAGAACACGACAAGCTTATTCAATGGAATCTAGCTATGCGAACTAGGTGAAATATCTGTACTATCAGTAGTACAATTAATGGATGTTGCAGCAAAGATTAAAGCCGAGAGATTCCTGTATTGTTGTCGGAAAAGTCGATACACAAAATCCTAGGAGCAAATTCAAGCTGCAACGGATACAATTATGGAGTCTCACTGTACGATCAGTTTCTTGCCTATAAATAGAAGATCAGTGAAGACCAATAAAGCATTGTAGAACAACAAGAGTGTGTTAAGATACAAAGAAAAAGGGCACACATAATGCTTATCATCTTTGAAGAAGCAATCAGCCCATAGGGAACACTTCAACGTGTTATCAGCTTAGTTTAGAGGCATATTTTCCCTTAGTGTGTGAGAATACCTTCGGGTAGTTTTTAGAGATATGTTCTCTCTCACACACACACACACCACCACTCAAACATAGTCTTGCACAGACGTTAAACTTGTGTATGTAGTCTTTGAAACACAGACATTAAACAAATGTTGGCTGAAAGGTGCTGCCTTCAATCTAGGCTAGGAGTACGGTTGAGGCAGTAGTGTAAGTCCTAAGATGAGTGGATTTGTACAAGTAGTTGTATAAATCAAAGTCTTCTAATAGATCATATCCGAGGTAGTAGAAGGGGTGACGTAGAAGCAGTTGAAGTCTCTGAACATCCATAAACATACCTTGTGTACTGAACTGATTAACTTTTGTTTCCAAATTGACTTGATCAGTTAGTAGGGATGTCAATGGGTCCGGATTTTACCCAGACCCACAATGGACCCGTGCTTATGGGGTGGGTTTGGGCATACTAAATGGGTCATGGGGCGGGTTTCGGGTCTAATTTTTCAGACCCGTCCGGATATGAGGTGGGTCATGGGTCCTATAATACCCGCCTCATATATGTGGATATAAATACTTTAGGGTTTTAGTTTTATTAATTTTATTTTTTTAGTAGCCCACCTCAACCACAACGGTCTTAGCTATTCTTATGTCAACTGTTTCATTTGAATATGATTTTAGTAATAGTGGAAGAATAGTTGGTCCTCATTTTAGTAGGTTTAATCCAACCACTTTGGAGGCATTGATATGCTCGCGAAAATGGTTGTGGGGTGATGTGAAAGGTAAGTAAATTACAATTTTATTTTGTTATTGTACTTTCATTTTAATTTTGTTACTGTACTTTCTCTCTTTAAATTACAAATTTTACAGTTTTAAATTACAGTTTTATTTTTTCAATGTACTTTCTTTCGTTAATTTTTTATTTAATTCTTCGGGTAGTTTATCAATTTGTCACACCATTCTTGATGAAGAGGAAGATGATCCAGAAGATTGTGTCTGAAATATTGCCTACTCGCTGATTTTATATTGATCTATTTAACTTATGTTATGACTTATTTTTGGGATGTCAATATTTTTTTGGAGAGCTAGTAACTCTTTTTTTATGTAATTCTTTATGTCATGAAAATACTTTGTTTGTTATTATTAAGTGTGATCGAATATATGAATTAATTTTCTATTGTGTTGTATTTAGATACTTGTCTGTTTCATAATTCAGTCATGTGAGAAAAAAGATTACCATTTTTATTTTAAAAAAATTCGGGTCTCACGGGTCTACCCGGCCCCATTTCGTATTCGAGGTGGGGTGGGTCTGAAGAATATTTAATCGGGGTGGGGCGGGTAATGGGTCAAAGTTTTTTTCATGGGTCGGGTCTTGGGTTTAGTCATACACGCCCCATACCCGCCCCATTGAAATCTCTATCAGTTAGAGCATCCGTAAGTTCAGTTTTCACCATAACTGAACTGACATATGCAACAATGAATTCTTTGCTTCTCAGTTATTCAGTTTACATAAATTAAAATGTTTTCTAATTTAACAGGTTTCTTCACAAAGGATTACTTTGAGTTTCTTCCGCTTGGTTTTTAAACCAAACTCGATTTAATTCATTAGTGTTAACATTCTTAGAACATGAGCTATTGCAGCTCATTGGAGAATATATGTTTGAAACATCTTCGAAGGTGCTAGCACACGATCCTTCAAGCATAAATAAATCGTGTATCATAAAATTATATAATCGTAAAGCTTTCAATCCTTTATCATTTTGGGTGAAGTTTGATCTTTGAAAGTGACTAGCATTATATCATCTCGTCGACTTATCAGGCTTCAGCTCCACATGGACCATGGGGACGGACTCTAGGCACCGCCATGGAAATACGATCGTCAGGCTCCCTCTGTGGCTTTTTCCCGCAAACAGGCTCCCACTGGGGTCTTCTCACTCACGACATTCCCATAAAATTGTTAGTTTACCGTTCCTTCTTAAAACGGATTCCCCACATATCCTCTATCCTTTGTCACAGTCAATTCACATCTCAAAATATTTTTCATTTTCTTTTTAAAGCATAAAATATCATGACATTCAAAAATAGTATTTTTAACAGTAAAAATTGCACAGCTTTACAATAAATCATAAAATAACATATTTTCATCAAAATTATCATAATAAATCATTTAACATGTGTTATGAGCCTTTGGGACGCTGCCAATCTTTTTCATATTACCCAAGTGTAAAATGACCATTTTGCCCCTAGACGTTATATTTCTCGATTTTGACTTTTTCTTACTTTTAATGACATGAGCTCATCCCAAATGATTATTTAATCTTAAATGAAATTTTAGATATTTTATTTAGCTTAAATTCGAGGCTTTCGATTTTATTCCTTAATTACTAATTCATGAGGTGTTTAATTCCCAAATTAATTCAGACTTGAATATTTTCTTCCCAAAATTTAAACGTGACTTTTATTACCTAAACTACCCTTGTGAGCCATGAGCCACCCCCGACAGCCCGGGGTTCGAACCTTTTTATATTAAACTCACTTTTCGACCCTTGAAAGAACCCACCGAGCCATCTCAAGCCAAACTCTGACCAACCCACCTAGGGGCCCTACTGACCTACCCTAACCCAAGGAACCAGCTCCTAGCTCACGCACGAACCCTGCACAGAAGTCACAAGAGCTGTGCGAGTTGCTTCTTCACGCCTAGGACTCCTACCCGACTAGGACTCATGTAATCACTTAACCCTCAACCCCAATGCACCATGACCTTCCTTGTACCATGCTCAGACCCAACCCAACCCATCCCAAGCCCCTGAACCAACGCAGAAGCCACGCGAACCAGCCCCCGTGCATATGTGAATGCGCATCAGGCTGTAGGGTTCATGCCCCCCCTTTCTTTGAGCTAGCCTGTCCCTAACCTTTTTAAGACTCACCTAGGACTCTACTGGACCCACTTGCCTAGCCCCAACCTAGCAGTGAGCCGCCCTAGCTCCATCCCTCCATCTGCGTGCTTGGGGAAGAGTCCTACCCCTCGTGGACTCTTCTCCAGCTGCTATCTCTTCATGACCCTGACCTATGTCTAGCACAGACCCCTACCCAAGCCCTGGCAGAGCCACAAGCCACCATGCACCCTATCCGAGCCCTTACCATCAAGGTGCCTTAGGAAAACCCTAGGCTCCTTTCCGTCCCTATCCCTCTCAATTCCAGCCTCATTTCCACCTTAAATCATCCTCTTTTTATCCATAAATCATCCTATGTTGGCAGTCTAGCCCTTAGAAATCATAATGTTTCAAAACCAAGCATAAAATCGTCAAACTTTGAAAATATTCGTCATGCCGTTAAACAATCGATCGTAAATATTTTTCATGCAAAAAAATTTATAACATGCATGTTATGGATTGAACGATAAGTCAAAGGGTTTAGAAAACATGTA
This sequence comes from Primulina tabacum, assembly GCF_025594145.1. Taxonomy (NCBI): domain Eukaryota; kingdom Viridiplantae; phylum Streptophyta; class Magnoliopsida; order Lamiales; family Gesneriaceae; genus Primulina; species Primulina tabacum. The sequence continues at coordinate 7,087,487 of NC_134556.1, read as the reverse complement.
TTTGCCTTTAAAACGCTCGAATATTCACTCTTTGGCGAGGATGCGAAGATGGACGACCGGTAGACGAAGAACCCTAGCTTTTCTTCATCTCCTATTTTTCGAATCTTGTGTATGTAGGGGTGTATTTTTCGGCTGCTATGTGTGTTTAGAAGCCTAGGTTTTCAATTTATAAATTTTAATTTGCATGTTAATGGGCTTAGGTTTTGAGCTTCCAAATATAGGAGCAATTGGGCCTACTCAATTTAGTTAAATTGGGCTCAATAACTCTTATTTAGTTGAAATTTAAGAATTTATAAAAATTAGTTTCCAAAAATAATATTTTTGATCTTTTAAAAACTCCTCGTTTGCCCAAAACCGACTTCTCGGGTAAAATCGAGCTCGTCTCGTAAAATAATTCGAATATATCTCTATTAGAAAATTTTAATCATTTTTAATCATATTATGAATTCTTGAAAATATTTATGAAAATAGTTATTCTTATCTTGGTTGTCACCGATCTACTTTCCCTAACCTATTATCGAATATTCAGGTAAAATCCTTCAATTTCATGAAATCATGTCATATAATCATTTAATCATGCAATCATATCTTTAATCATTTAATATGTATCATGCAAGCATTAAAAATCAATTAAATGAAACAATTATGCAATTTGATTTATTTGCATGCATGTGGTTTACGTAGGTTGGTTTTTCGGACGTTACAAATATCTTTCTCCAACCCCCCCCCCCCCCCTAGATAGAATTTCGTCCTCGAAATTTGTCTTATCTTGATAATTGAAAAGCTTAGGCTCCCTCATCCACCTCATACTTAACCCTCTTACTTAAATTTTTCTTTTCATTTCAATCCTCACAATCTCGAAAATTGCATTTCTATCCCAAAAATTTTCAATGTCAGCTCAGGTAGAGCATGCAACCTATTCTCCTCTAAGTTCTTCATTATTTCAATCAATTTCCATAACCAATTTTAACAATTTATGAAATAATGGCATGGTAAGAATGTTAAAAAACTAGGTTACCGGTAATCAGTGTTGTGTCGGCTCTGCTTCTGCCTCTTCAGTTTGCATCACATAGACACTTCCAGTCGTGGGTTGCTTGAGCTTTGGGCAATCACCAGCCTTATATCCCATATCTCCACACTTGAAGCATTTTTAGGTGCCCCACATGCACTTGCCGGAATGCTGCTGATTGCACTCCTTGCAAAGTGGTTTCTCAGCAGTGTTCATGATGTTCTCTTTAGGTGGTTGTCCTTGTGGTTTCGGTGGTTCCAGGTGCCTAGGTGGTCCCGTATAAGGCTTCTTATTTTGCTGACTAGCTTGCTGAGCACGATTTCTCTTTCGCTGCATCTCCCAATCAATATCCTTGAGTTACTGCTTGGCTCTAAAAGCTTTGGCATTGGCACAGATAAATCCCCTGAAGGAGACTCATAAACTCTCTTTTAAGCCTAGAATGGACATCAGACGTGAAATATTTGTCGTCGAACACCCTCTTGAAGTCCTGCCAAGTCATTGTCGCTATGTTAACCCCTCGTTCCGCTCCCTCCCACCATAATGAAGCGTTTCTTTTTAGCAGATAGATGGTACAACGAACTCGGTTAGCGTCCGCCATATCCATATAACGAAAAATAACCTCCAAAGATCGAATTCATCCCTCAGCCACGAATGGATCAGTAGTGCCATGAAAATCCTCGGGGTTCATCCTCCTAAATCGTTCATATGCAGCCTCCGGTCGAACCCTCGCTCCATTGCCTACGTGTTGCTCTAGTAAACGAGCCATACCGGCTAGTACACGGGCACTCGCATCCTGATTAGGTAGAGGCTGTGGAATCTCCTCTGCATCTCTATCCTCACCATTACTCGCAAAATCCGTCTAGGAGGCATCTCTATATACGCCGTCGAAACAACGTAACCAACATTCGTTTAACATTTTACATGAAGCATGCAACTAACATTTATATCATGTATCATAAAAGCATTTATAGAATTTTAGCATATAAAATATTAAGCAGTAAAAACTCACATACTTGAGGCGTGATTCTTGAGCTTTTCGAAGTAGCAGTACACAACCCTTTGGGGATCCTTGGCTCTGATACCAACTGCAACCTCCACTATTAAATTTTTTTTATTCATAAACTCAAAAATTACTAATTAAAAATAACTTAACATTTCCATATATCATAATAATTTAACATTTGAAATCTCAAGCGCATAAAAATCCCTAAATCGTCAGTTAACCAAAAATCCTACGTCGACCTTTAAAAAATCAGCTAACATCAAAATAAAGAATAAAAATCTCTAATAAATTCATTAACAATAATCTTTTTTCTATCAAGCAAAGAGAAAAATAAATGTCCCTCGAGAGTATACTACGTCACTCGATCCACTCAATCGTCAGTGTCTCCCTCTATATCATCAACTCCTGCAACATTCAAACCTAGTAAGTCTAATGACTCGGCACGTTCTAAACATGAGTAGCAACTAATACATATAAAGCACATGTATTAAAAATCATACTTTTATTAAAATATATTTTAAGCATAAATAAATCGTGTATCATAAAATCATATAATCGTAAAGCTTTCAATCCTTTATCATTTTGGGTGAAGTTTGATTCTTGAAAGTGACTAGCCTTTTATCCTCTGGTCGAGTGATCAGTCTTCAGCTCCACATGGCCCATGGGGACGGGCACTAGGCACCGCCATGAAAATACGATCGTCGGGCACCATCTGTGGTTTTTTCCCGTAAACGGGCTCCATTTGGGGCCTTCTTTCTCACGACATTCCCAAAAATTATAAGTTCACTGTTCCTTCTAAAAACGGATCACCCACATATCCTCTATCCTTTGTCACAGTCAATTCATATCCCACAAAATATTTTCCTTTTCTTTTTAAAGCATAAAATATCATAACATTCAAAAATAGCATTTTTAACAATAAAAATTGCATAGCTTTACAATAAATCATAAAATATAATATTTTCATCAAAATCATCATAATAAATAATTTAACATGCGTTATGACCTTTCAGGACACTGCCAACCTTTTTCATATTACCCAAGTGTAAAATGATCGTTTTGCCCCTAGACGTAATATTTCTCGATTTTGACTTTTTCTTACTTTTAATGACATCGGTTTATTCCAAATGATTATTTTAGATATTTTTATTTAGCTTAAATTCGAGGCTTTTGATTTAATTCCTTAATTGCTAATTCATGAGGCGTTTAATTCCTGAATTAATTCAAACTTGAATATTTTGATTCTAAAATTTAAACATAGACTTTGTATTACCTAAAATACCCTTGTGAGCCACGATCCACCCCCGAGGGTGCACGGTTCGAACCTTTTTCTATTAAACTCACTTTTCAACCCTTGCAAGAACCCACCAAGCCATCTCCCAATTTGATCGAACCACGCTCGAGCCACCTCGAGCCAAACCCTAACCAACCCACCTGCGAACCCTACTGACCTGTCTTGACCCAAGGAACCAGCTCCTAGCTCATGCACGAACCCTGCACAGAAGTCACGAGAGCTGCGCGAGTTGGCTCTTCACGACTAGGACTCATGTAATCACTTAACCCTCGACCCCACGACCCCATGACCTTTCCTGGACCAGGCTCGGACCCAACCAAACCCATCCCAAGCCCCTGAACCAACGCAGAAGCCGCGCGAACCAGCCCCATGCATATGTGTATGAGCATCAGAATGTAGGGCTCGCGGCCCCCCTTCCTTCGAGCCAGCCTGCCCCTAACCTTCTTAGGACTCAACTAGGACTCTACTGGACCCACTTGCCAGGCCCAACCCAGCTGCGAGCTGCCCTTGTGTGGGGACCCGGACGCTAATTCATGTCTTAATCATTATTAATGTCAATTTATAAAATTAAGAAAAGTGGGACTAAATTTTTTTTTTTTAAATATAAATGCGGAAACGTAATAGTAATCTATCTGATATACATGTCAATATAAAAGTACAAGTCATGTACTCCATGTCTCTATCTCAACTAGGTTCAACATCTATACATCCAGTGCTGAATCCTATTCTGCTTATGGGCTCGGATCTCCACGCTAACTAAAATCTCTCATCCTCTTCCTGATCCTGATCCTGTCCCACCTGTAGTCAAGCACACATACAAACAAGACAACAGCCGGATAACTCCGGTGAGGATTACATTCCCAGTATAAATCATGTATACATGCATTTCATATAAACATATATACAAGCATGAAACAGATAGTCATAACATGTATCAAAATCAGAAACATGAATCAATACAAACTCTGAATCACATGAATCAATACAAACTCCGAATCACACTCCGTGATTCTTAGACTCTGACTCGACTCATCCTAATCTAGGGATCCCGATCTGAATAAGAACATACACCCACCTACACTCCCGATCGGGGTGGTGGTACATTCTTATTCACGGACTTTGGCTTTTTCCATATCGAACATCAGTAATAAAAGAAACTCCAATTCTATCCACTTCGATATAACCAAACGTCCGGCGTCTTGACCTATCCGTCACAGACTTTGGCAATGTCGCCAAATCACTATCCTGTGACAATGTGCAATGTGCCCGTTATGATTCCATCACTATCAGGCACTCCTGTCACGAGATAAATCGTCTACGACTAGGCGTATCCGCCTATAACTCAATACATAAATCAATAAATCAAAGATATCAATTTCATTCAATTGCAAATATCAATGCAATAAAGTAAAGTATGTGATTTTGTGAAACTCAAGTCATGTCAACTCGAGTTGTGCAATCCCGCATCAACATCAATTTATACCTTTCTCTTCTCGGTCTGACGAAGTCGAAGTCTCGAAATCAACTTTGTCCATATCCAATCTGAAATGACAATATCAAATAGACTGTGTCAATGTACATTTCAATTCAAGGCCTGTTCTGATCAATATGCAAATCGAGACCTAATCTGATATCATGATACAATCTCAATCAATACTGAATCTGATCAAAATCAATTTACTGATGTTTCGACGGCATAACAATATAGTCTTAATAACCCCATCAATCTCAATATCATAGATATAATACCACGGCTCATAATTAATATCAGTAGATACAGATTAACAACTCATCTGATCGAAATCCGAATATTATCGATATATCCAACAATACAATATCAGTCAGATATCAATCCCAACACCTCATAATCAACAACAACATAATTCTAATATCAAATCGGTCTAATCACAATCAATCAACTCTGAAAATTCATAACAATTCCATACGGTATCTGTTCTTCGATCCAGTTTCGATTATACAATGTCTGATATCGCAAGAACAACATATATGGATCATACTTGATTCTGGCAGTATCATAATTTAAAATCATCACAAAACATAAGAAAACTTACGCCCAGTTGTAGCCTGCGTCGGTAGCAACACTGTACTAAAGTCGAATTCAAAATCAGACGGACGGATCAAAATATAAAGGCGTAAGGATTTTCTGTGCTTCCTCCTCGTTTCTTTCTTCAATTTCTGAAGGAAATGAATGAAAGATTCATATATATATATATATATATATATATATATATATATCCATTTGCTTGTTAAGCTACGTGTCACATTTTTCTTCAATCCTGCTTGGCGCTCGGGCGGTCATAAATTTCCGCCCGGGCGCTTGCTCGGCGCTCGGGCGGTTAAAACGTACCGCCTGGGCGCGGGGTGTTCTGCCCTCACGATTAATCATTGGCTCTCGGGCGGTCACAAACTACCGCCCGGGCGCCACATCTTCTGTCCGAAGCATGTTTTGTTGAACATTGGCGCTCAGGCGGTCAAAAACTACCGCTCGGGCGCCAATAGTTCTGTCCAAAACTTGTACAATTCACATGCTTTGCCCAAATCTGATCTCGGATTGGCCCGGCTATAATTACATCAGTTCATAATCAACAAATCATATCAGATTACAATAATCAAATTCTCGGGCATTACACCTTGTAAGGTCCAAAATTAAGACGAGGATTGAAAAAGAGAAAATATTTTTATTAAATAATTGTTGTTAATTATTTAAAATAAGGTTGATGCTATATGATATTTTTAAAAAATAGGTGTTTTGAGGTGATTTTATACGCCGAGTCGTAATTTTTAACGGTATCCGATTTTGGACTAAAATATGAATCTTTTGAGAACTCGGCTAATATTTTCACGAACATTCCTAAACAAAATATTTTAAATAATTGCTAATGGGCTTATTGGGCCTATTATACTAGACTAATGGGGTCAAGCTTGCACACATGCTAATTAAAAAATAAATAAGCTAAAAACCTTTCCCCAAACCCTCAAACCACATGCCCACCTCTCCACACACACAAACTTTCCCTATCAGCCACCACACATGGTTAGAGGAAAGTTGAACGAAAATTGTTGAACTTGCATGAGTAGGGTTCGATCATGGCCTCCTTGTTGGCCATGGCTTCTAGCTGGGATTGGGGCATGACCAAGGCTCGTTCTGGTCGTGTCTTGGGCTTTGGAAGCGTCCTAGCATGGCTAGGACTCTTGGACAGCAACCAAGGGAGAGCCCTGTAGCGGTAGGGCTCTTCCCATGATCGAGCAGACACGCGAGGTCGGCGCTGGTTCGGGCTGGCAGCCAAGGGTTAGAACAAGGTCCTGTGAGGGTCCGGGGTGTGAGGGTCCGGGGTGTGAGGGCTCGGGTGGTTGCTCGGGCGAGGAGTCCTAGTGGCTTAGAATTCCTAGGCGCATGGATGGAGAAACTCGCGCATGCTATTGTTCTTGCATGATTGTGGGGGCCCGGGCTCTAACTCAATTCTTTTCGGGATTAACTGGATCTTTATTCAAAATGTGGGTCAAATTTTCGTTTTTTAACATTAATTCAAATGTAAATACTAAGCATAATATCTTTCTTTCTTTAATTACAACACATATAATATACATGTCATGTTTTATTACAAACACATCACTAGTGTTTAATACAAACCATAAACTATGAGTAGTACAAATCTAGTACAACATCACTAGTGATCTTCTGCGCCCGTAGTCACCACGCTATCTTGATCTCATCTCTGACGTGACCCAGATCATGCCCCACATGTTGTTATGCATACATACAGACATAACAACAGCCGGAAACTCCGGTGAGAACAAATCCCAGTATAAAACATGTATGCATGCTGATACATAATCATAAATTATGAATGAAACAATAACAATAGGTTCCATAGTCTATGAAACCAATCTATATAAGCATACAATTCAAATCAAATCATATCTTGACTCGACTCAACTCTAACTCTAGGGATCCCGGTGTGAATAAGACGTCACTGTCTGTCACCTACCCTCCCAAACGGGGTAACTGTACGTCTTATTCCTAGACTTCGGTCATGTCTGTATCGAATGTCTACAATCGGAGGATATCTGCTCCTATGCGTCGATACACCGAACGTCTAGAAGTTTGGCAAATCTGCCAATGACTCTCCTATCTCAAAGTCTTGAATATAATTCTATAAACAAGACAGCATCCTATCAAGAGATTTGAATATAAATCTATAAACAAATCAAATTCATATCAAAAGATAAACACAATTCTAGTATGTGATTTGGTTGGGAAACTCAAATTGAATCTCATTTGAGTTGTGTCTTCCCCAAACAAAACATGAATTATACCTTTCGCCGCACAATCTGTGTCGTAGTCAAAGTCTCGAAGACGAATCTGTCAATACCAAATCTAAAATGGAAATGTTGATACATATTCTATTAATCTCTAATCTCAATCAACACATATCCAATTCAATACTTGATCTCGGTACAATTTGACGGCATAACAACGTAATTTCTTGATACCGGTCAATCCATCTCTCAACATATATCACCAATTCATAATTCTCAACTCATAATCATCATCATAAGCACATGATAGTACTCAAAATCTGCATATTTAATTCTAAACATGCTGGAAAATAATAACTATAGCATACAACGTCTGTTCTTCGACCCGGTTGCATTTCTACGATATCAATCATCTCAAGAACATATTATCACAAGTACATCAGCATTTCTCCAACATGTATACTTCAAAACATGTTAAAACATAACCAAACATACATCATTTTGTAGCCCTTAAAGAAAGGAGCAAGATTCTATGCTTGGAGTAAAGTTTGGATGTGTAATTCTTCCAAAATCATAACCTTAAAGCAAAAGGAATTGAAGCTTCACCCCACTCTCTCACGTTCTCAGCTGATGGAAGTGGTGAAAGTGAAGACTCAGCACATTTCAATTTATATATATGCCATGTGTCTTCCTAAGAATTAAGGGTGGCTTTCTCGCACAGGGCACCGCGGGTGCGCTCCTTCTTGGACCGCGGGTGCGCCTAACTCTCGGTAACCCTATCAATATCCTAGCATCGCCAACCGCGGGTGCGGTCTGGTTTGCACCGCGGGTGCGGTAGTACTACTGTAGCAGAACCGCGGGTGCGCTGCTTCTAGACCGCGGGTGCGGTGACATTACTGTAAAAATGGCCAACTTTCTGCTTATCCACCGCGGGTGCGGTGCTTCTCTAGGCGCGGGTGCGGTCTCTTTCTTCAAGCAACACTTCATCTTTTCATTTTATCCACATACAATCTAGGGCATTACAAGGATGCTGCAGCATGGTCTAGGGGCTGATTCAAGGAGTCAGAGATGGTCAGTAGGGTCCATAGGGGGTCTGGTCAAGGGCTGGCTCAGGGTGGCTCAGGCTTGGCTCGAAGAAATTGCAATGTGGCTCGGGGGTAGCTTTTTACGATTCGAATATTTGGCTTCAAATGATAAGGCTTGACCCATGGGTCCACGGGGGTGGCTCAAGGCTCACAAGGGTATTTAGGCAATAAAAAGTCTGTGTAAAATTTGGGAATTTTATATTAAAGTCTGAATTAATTCGGGATTAAGACGCTCTACGAATTAATAATTATGAAATTAAATCAGAAGCCATGAATTTAAGCTAAATAAAAATATAAGAAATTTAATGTAAGCTTAAATAATTAATTGGGATGGTCTAGAGTCAGTGAAAGTAAGAAAAAATTCAAAATCGAGAAATTTTACGTGTAGGGGTAAAACAGTCATTTTACACCAAAAAAATTGTAAAAGTTGTGGCAGTGCCCAGAATGTTGTAAATAATGTTAACATGTTTATTTTTAATGTGTATTGAATTTTATGATGAAAAGATTGTTAGGACCGATTAGGGGGGATCATTGTTGAGCTACAATAGCTTGGTTCTTGAAATATTGAACACCGATGAATTAAATCGAGTTTGGTGTTCAAACCAAGCGGAAAATACTCGAAATAATCCTTCATAGAAACTGATTAAATAGTTTGTAAAGCATTTAAAATATATGCAAGTTGAATGAGTAAAAATATTTTTGGTTGAAGTATTTTATCAAACACTTGGTATCCAATATTTTGGTATTTGAAGAACATATAAAATGCTTCAACAATGCATCTTTAAAACTATGAAAATGATAAGTAAATGCAATAAACAAATAGACACGAATTTGTTTATGGATGTTCGGAGACTTCAAATGCTCTTACGTCACCCCTTCTTCCCATTGGGAAGGATTCACTAAAAGACTTTGATTTATACAACACCTTGTACAAACTCATTCAGCTAGGACTTACACCACTGCCTAAACTAAACTCCTAGCACTCAAGATTGTAGGCAGCACCTCACAATCAGCATATTGTTTAATGTCTCATATGCAAAGACTACATACACAAGTTTATTATATTTGTGCAAGACTCACTCAACTAAACTTTGAAGTTTAACTCTCTTGTATATGTGTGAGTGATTGTGTGAGGAATTTATCATTTACAGTGTACATCTCAAATGTATCCTCACACAAGGGCTTGTGCTCTCAACTAGCTGATTTCTTCATGCTAGTTGCCCATGCTTTGAATCCTCTTCAAAAGCTCTTGTTTGATCTTCAAGATGTTGTATTTATAAGCTCCAACAATGATATATACGTTAGACACAAGAATATGACCGTTTGGAAAGTTTCTATACTGTTTTTGAAATTACAACGGTCAAATTCGTCTTGCTGGGCATTTTCCCGACTGGTCAACTCAGGTCAACTGGTCAACTCTGGTCAACTCAACTGTCGATAGCTGGTTCAGTTCAGTTCAGTTGGTCAGCTGCTGGTTTGGTTCAGTTCAGCTGGTTCAGTTGGTTTGGTTCAGTTCAATTGTTTCGGTTCAGTTCAGCCTGGTCTGGTTCAACTGGTCTTCAGCTGGTCTGGTTCAGTTCAGTTGGTTCAGTTCATTTGATCTGGTTCAACTGGTCTTCTGCTGGTCTGGTTCAGTTCAACTAGTTCGGTTCAGTTCAGTTTCAGCTAGTGTGCTGAAATCAGCCTAGCTGATTTCAGTTTGTGCAGAACCAGTAACTTCATCGTCATTTATCAGCATTTTAAGCTTCGATTCAGACTTTGACTTCCCACGATGATTTGTAGATCATTGTCTTATCTTTCCAACGCATACTGAATCGCTTCATTTCGATAGCCGAGCTGAGAGATATGACCAAAATACCGCAACTGCTCAAACCCAACTGATTGCTGTTTTCGTTCAATCAGTTCGGTAATTGAGCGATCAGTTAGATTATGATAACATCCGAATTTGCCCAACTGACGTGAAATACAATTTGTTCCAAATTAAGTTTTCTAATCAGTCCAATTCGCGGATTGTCATTTGAATCATCCAATTGAGAGATATCTTCAAAACACCAAAGCTTGCCAGAAATTCAGTTTGTGCAGAATTCGGTTTCAGTTTGCTTCTTGTGTTAACAACTTCACACTTGAGTAAATATGTTAGAAACACAATAAGAAGTTTTTTTAACATCAAAATCAAGATTGCGAACTTGAAAAGTTCCAACAATCTCCCCTTTTTGATGATCACAAAACTTGGATAAACAATCAACTCAACTAACATATTTCTCCCCCTTTTTGTGTAAATCAAAAAGTCATATTTTCAAAATATTTTAAATAAAATTTTCTCCCCCTCAATATTTAAAAATAATCTACTCATTAAAATTATAATGAGTTCTCCCCCTGAAATTTTGAAAATTATAAAAGAAGAGGGATAACTAACCAATTTTCTCCATGGCTCATTTTCTGCTGCAGCACATATGCTCTGTCTTCAACAAATAAACTGCATTTTCTCGTACATAATTAGGCTGCAAATTTTATACCGCTGTAAACCTCTATGAGTCTAGTTTGTAACGCAAAAAGCGGTATGTCATTTGGACATTCGAACAAGGAGATATGTCATTTTTCCTACGATCGCTGCAAGCTGCACGAAAATTCAGTTTTGCATATATATGTGAAAAAATCTGAAATTTTCGAATTTTAAATATCAAAATCAGTTTTAATGATTTTTCAAGAACAACCCGCTCTGATATCAATTGATAGGACCGATTGGGGGGATCACTGTTGAGCTACAATAGCTCGGTTCTTGAAATATTGAACACCGATGAAATAAATCGAGTTTGGTTTTCAAATCAAGCGGAAAATACTCGAAATAATCTTTCGTAGAAACTGATTAAATATTTTTTAAAGCATTTAAAATAAATGCAAGTTGAATGAGTAAAAATATTTTTGGTTGAAGCATTTTATCAAACACTTGGTATCCAATATTTTGGTAATTGAAGAACATATAAAATGCTTCAACAATGCATCTTTAAAACTATGAAAATGATAAGTAAATGCAATAAACAAATAGACACGAATTTGTTTATGGATGTTCAGAGACATCAAATGCTCTTACGTCACCCCTTCTTCCCATTGGGAAGGATTCACTAGAAGACTTTGATTTATACAACATCATGTACAAACCCATTCAGCTAGGACTTACACCACTGCCTAAACTGAACTCCTGGCACTTAAGATTGTAGGCAGCATCTCACAATTAGCATATTGTTTAATGTCTCATATGCAAAGACATACACAAGTTTATTGTCTTTGTGCAAGACTCACTCAACTAAACTTGAAGTTCAACTCTCTTGTATATGTGTGAGTGATTGTGTGAGGAATTTAGCATTTACAGTGTACATCTCAAATGTATCCTCACACAAGGGCTTGTGCTCTCAACTAGCTGATTTCTTCATGCTAACTGCCCATGCTTTGAATGCTCTTCAAAAGCTTTTGTTTGATCTTCAAGATGTTGTATTTATAAGTCCCAACAATGATATATGCGTTAGACACAAGAATATGACCGTTTGGAAAGTTTCTGTACTGTTTCTGAAATTGCAATGGTCAAATTCGTCTTGCTGGGCATTTTCCCTACTGGTCAACTTTGGTCAACTGGTTAACTCTGGTCAACTCAACTGGTCGTTCAGTTCAACTGGTCAGCAGCTGTGTTGGAAACTAAATTTCGGCGTTTGACAAAATATGAACCAACTGAAAATACGAACCAACTGATCGAGTAAACTGAACTCAACAACTGGACTTAATAACTGAAATCATCTGATCTAATAAAGAAGACTGATCAGTTGGAAACTGATCAGTTGATATATTCAGCCGTATGCTAAGCACCCTTCAACTGAACATGTCTCGGGAAAGAACATTCAACCGTCAAGAGACATAGAAGATTGCAACGCCGCACTTCAATCAATACAGCTTAGAAAAACGCATTTCGGTGAAAGCAATTAAGACGCCGCATCACAATAAATGAAGCAAACAATGTCCAAGGAATAATCAAGTAGAAATCAACGGATACAAAGATTCAAATTCATCTCAAGTTACCGTTGGAGAAAAGAAGCTTATAAATATGACAGAAGAACAGCTGAAGCAAAAAGGGGGAGTCAACACTATTCAAAAGCTTGCTGTCATTCTGTCAAAATCTTAGCTCACTCTTACTTGATATATTCATAGCAGTTAAGGCTACAATTTGAGCTCACTAGCAAGTTGTAATAATCGTTGAAATTTGATAGTGCTAAGATCAGTTACGCACTGAGAACATTCTGTTAAACTAAGAGTTTCAGTTTTTGGCAGTGTTAAGTCCAAACTGAAGTGGGTCAATACAATTCTTGTATTTGATCAAAGTCTTTTAGTGGATATCCTATCTTTGAGATAGAAGGGGTGACGTAGGAGTAATTAAATTCTCCGAACATCCAGAAACAACCCTTGCCTAGTTTATTTCAGTTTCGTATTCTATCTTTCAGTCAGTTATTTTCCGCAACTACTTTAGTTTAACTGATTGTCATTGACCAACAAGATTCCGATAATCAGTTTGTCACCAAACTGAACTCAAAATTAGAAAAGACCAGTTTTAACTGTGAGTGTTTATTCAACCCCCCTCCATTTTAAACAGTCTTGATACGTTAATCGATCCTATCAAGCTGGTTCAGTTCAGTTCAGTTGGTCAGCTGCTGGTTTGGTTCAGTTCAGCTGGTTCAGTTGGTCTAGTTCAGTTCAACTGTTTCGGTTCAGTTCAGCTGGTTTGGTTCAACCGGTCTTCAGCTGGTCTGGTTCAGTTCAGTTGGTTCAGTTCAACTGATCTAGTTCAACTGGTCTTCAGCTGGTCTGGTTCAATTCAACTAGTTCGGTTTAGTTCAGTTTCAGTTGGTGTGCTGAAATCAGCCTAGCTGATTTCAGTTTGTGCAGAACCAGTAACTTCATCGTCATTTATCAGCATCTTAAGCTCCGATTCAGACTTTGCCTTTCGAAGATGATTTGTAGATCATCGTCTTATCTTTCCAACGCATACTGAATCTCTTCATTTCAATAATCGAGCTGAGAGATATGACCAAAATACCGCAACTGCTCAAACCCAACTGATTGCTGTTTTCGTGCAATCAGTTTGGTAATTGAGCGATCTATTAGATCATAATAACATCCGAATTTGCCCAACTGATGTGAAATAAGATTTGTTCCAAATTAAGTTTTCTAATTAGTCCAGTTGTCGGATTTTCATTTGAATCATCCAGTTGAGATATATCTTCAAAACACTGAAGCTCGCCAGAAAATCAGTTTGTGTAGAATTTGGTTTCAGTTTGCTTCTTGTGTTAACAACTTCACACTTGAGTAAATATGTTAAAAACACAATAACATGTTTTGTTAACATCAAAATCAAGATTGAGAACTTGAAAATTTCCAACAAAGATAATGCTAAAAGATACGTTGTGTGCTTGGTTTAAAAGAAAATTGATTATTATATGCTTTAATTTTTATAAGTGATGAAAATATAAAAAGTTGAAGGAGGGGAAGTAATTGTGATTAATACGATGATTATGATGATATTTAAAGCCAATGCTCAATTGACGGATGAGAGTGCTGCTGTTGTCCCCGCCTCTAAGTATTGTAGTTACACGTAGATGGATCCATCGACCTTCAGCTGATACGAAAGTCACTATTAAAGATCCGAATTCAACAAAAGGAAAATGTACATGTATATTATGAAAAAATAAAACATTTATGATGAAAGGAAAAATGTTTATGTTTATGTATGTTCATGAAATGTTATTTTAAGCAAAAACATTTTCACTGTTGCATGTGATTGTATATGTATTACTTGTTACCAAGATTATGGTTTGCTGAGTCATTAGACTCACTAGGTATGATCGATGCAGCTGAGCACGATGTTGGTGTTGTTGAAAGACTCGATGGTTGGTCTTACTGGACTGAAAGTGCAGATAACCCGAGGACCAGGGCTAGTTTTTCCGCATTTATGATTTAAAGTCTATGTAAAGATTTTAAGATTTTTATGAGGCTTTTTGAGTGGTTTTTGATAGGGTGTTAGAGTTAGCTTTATTTTGAGATATTATTAAGTTAGGTTTGGTAAACGATTGGCGATTTTATGTTTTGAATTATTTTCTTTGGATTTTTAAATATATTTGGTCGTTTTATTTTTAAAATGATGCAAAGTTATTTTAAAATATATATGTATTAGTGCATTCGACCGAAATTATTAGATTATAAAGAAAAAATATTCTAGTATTTTAAAGAAAAACGAGTAGTGGACGTTTCAGCCATAGCTCCAGCCCTCCATTTGCGTTCTTGGGGAAGAGTCCTACCCCTTGTGGACTCTTCTCCAGCTGCTATCCACGAGTCCTAACCTTGCTAGGACTCTTTCTAACCCTGACCCACGTCCAGCACAGGCCCCTACCCAAGCCCAGGCCGAGCCACGAGCCACAATGCACCCTAACCGAGCCCTTGCCATCAAGGTGCCTCAGGAAAACCCTAGGCTCCTTCCCATCCCTCTCCTTCTCAATTCCAGATTTGTTTCCACCTTAAATCATCCTCGTTTCATCCATAAATCATCCTATGTTGGCAACCTAACCATTCGAAATCATTACGTTCCAAAACCAAGCATAAAAACGTCAAAACTTTGAAAATATTCGTCATGTCGTTAAACCATCGAACGTAAATATTTTTCATGCCAAAAAAATTATAACATGCATAATATGGTTTGAATGATGCGTCAAAAGGGTTTAGAAAATGTGCCTTTACGTTTAAAACAGTCGAATATTCAATCGTTGGCGGAAGTGCGAAGATGGACTACTGGACGACGAAGAACCCTAGCTTTTCTTCCTCGCCTTTATTTCGAATATTTTGTGTGTGTAGGTGTGTATTTTTTGGCTGCTATGTGTGTTTAGAAGCCTAGGTTTTCAATTTATAAATTTTAATTTGCATGTTAATGGGCTTAGGTTTTGGGTTTCCAAGTATATGAGCGATTGGGCCTACTCAATTTAGTTAAATTGGGCTCAATAACTCTTATTTAATTGAAACATAAAAGTTTATAAAAATTAGTTTCCAAAAATAATATTTTGATATTTTAAAAACTCCTCGTTTGCCCAAAACAGGCTTCCCGGATAATATCAAGCTCGTCTCGTAAAATAATTTGAATCTATCTTTTTAGAAAATTTTAATCATTTTTAATCATATTGGGAATCCTTGAAAATATTTAGGGGAAATAGTTATTCTTATCTTGGTCGTCATCGGTCTCCTTTCCCCAGCCTATTATCGAATATTCGAGTAAAATCCTTCACTTTCATAAAATCATATCATATAATCATTTAATCATGCAATCATACCTTTAATAATTTAATATGTATCATGAAAGCATTTAAAATAAATTAAATAAAAAAATTATGCATTTTAATTTATTTGCATGCATGTGGTTTACGTAGGTTTGTTTTTCGGACGTTACAGAATACCTTACTAAATTAAATGTGGAATCTTTTGGATACCACAATCCAACATTTTAAGTTCATTTTAAATATTTCAATATTTTTTTAGCAGCAAGAAAGTGAGATTGCTTGGGATCAGATTGAAATCTAGGTATACTAGGGGTTAAATAAAATATAAATCCATTGAGACCTCGATATTGATTTACCTCTACCAAAATTACCCATTCCTCTTTATCAACCTTAGTTAATGAACTCATTGAAGTGGCAGCTGGAGAACGTGTCTCTATACAAAAATTTTCAGCAGCTCCTTGGTATATTATACTTTATTAATGAAGATTCCAGATTCCAGATTTCATAAGTCTGACTTGTAGTCTTATGAAGAATGTCAGTTCTCCCATAATACTCATTTAAATTTATCCTTCATTAACTTGGAAATTTTTTTGCACAACTTTGGGTTAGTGGATCTAAAAATAATGTCATATACATAAATTGGCACAACTATAATATGATCATTTTTAGAAAATTTGAATAATGTGTTGTGTGGGGACCCGGACGCTAATTCATGTCTTAAGCATTATTAATGTCAAATATAACAATTAAGAAAAGTGGGACTAATTTTTTTTTCTTTCTAAATTATAAATGCGGAAACGTAACAGTAGTCTATCTGATATATATGTCAAAGTCAAAGTACAATCATGTAATACATGTCTCTATCTCAACTAGGTTCCACGACTATATATCCCGTGCTGAATCCTATTCTGCTTCTGGGCCCGGATCTCCACGCTAACTAAAATCTCTCATCCTCTTCCTGATCCTGATCATGTCCCACCTGTTGTCATGCACACATACAAACAAGACAACAGCCGGATAACTCCGGTGAGAATTACATTCCCAGTATAAATCATGTATACATGCAATCATATAACAGATATAAAAGCATGAAATAGATATTCATAACATGTATCAAAATCAGAAACATGAATCAATACAAACTTTGAATCACACTCTGTGACTCTTAGACTCTGACTCGACTCATCGTAATCTAGGGATCCCGATCTGAATAAAAACGTAACAATCTCTCAGCTAATCCCTCGGTCGTGGTGACGGTACGTTCTTATTAAGGACTTTGGTCCTAGCTATACCGAATATCGGAAATAGAAGTCACTCTTTTTCTAAGTCACATCGATATGACCAAACGTCCGGTGTCTTAGCGGTTCTGTCCAAGACTAGGCACATCAGCCCTGGCATATCTTGCCGAACCTCTGTGACAATTTGCAATGACCCAGCGACTATTCTATCACTATTAGGCCCTTCTGTCACGAGATCAATCGCCTACGACTAGGTGCATCAGCATATGACTCAATACATAAATCAATAGACCAAAGATAACAATCACATCTATTGCAAATATCAATGCAATAAGATGAAGTATGTGATTTTGGGAAACTCCAGTGAAATCTAACTCGAGTTGTGCAATCCCGCATCAACATCAATTTATACCTTTCGTTTCGTTCTGTCGAAGTCTCGAACTCCCTGCCTATCAAATCAATCTGTCAATAACAATATCGAATACACTGTATCAATGTATAACTCAATTCAAGACCTGTGTGGGGACCCGGGCTCTAACTCAATTCCTTTCGGGATTAATAGGATCTTTATTCAAAAATGTGGGTCAAAATTTTGCTTTTTAACATTAATTCAAATGTAAACACTAAACATAATATCTTTCTTTATTTAATTACAACACATATAATATAAATGTCATGTCTTACTACCAACACATCACTAGGGTTTAATACAAACCATAAACTACAAATAGTACAAAGCTAGTACAACATCACTAGTGATCTTCTGCGCCCGTGATCACCACGCTATGTCCATCTCTCATCTCTATCGTGACCCTGATCCTGCCCCACCTGTTGTTATGCACACATACAGACATAACAACAGCCGGAAACTCCGGTGAGAACAAATCCCAGTATAAAACATGTATACATGCTGATACGAAATCATAAATCATGCATAAAAGCAATAACAATGGCTCCATAGTCGATGAACTCGATCTATCTAAACATGCAACTCAAATCAAATCATGTCCTGACTCGAATCGACTCTACTCTAGGGATCCCGGTGTGAATAAGACGTCACTATCTGTCACCTACCCTCCCAATCGGGGTAACTGTACGTCTTATTCCTAGACTTCGGTCAAGTCTGTATCGGATGTCTGCAATCGGAGTGAATCTGATCCGAAGCGTCGATACCACCGAACATCTAGTTTGTCAAGTCTGCCAATGACTCTCCTATCTCAAAGGCTTGAATATAAATCTATAAACAAGGCATCATCATATCAAGAGATTTGAATATAAATCTATAAACAAATCACAATCATATCAAAAGATAAACGATAATTCTAGTATGTGATTTTGTTGGGAAACTCAAACTAAATCTCATTTGAGTTGTGTCTTCCCCAAACAAAACATGAGTTATACCTTTCGTCGCACAATGTCTGTCGATGTCGAAGTCTCGATGACGAATCTGTCACTATCAAATCTGAAATGGAAATGTTGATACATATTCTATCAATCTCTAATCTCAATCAACACATATCCAATTCAATACTTGATCTCGGTACAATTTGACGGCATAACGACGTAATTTCTCAATACCGGTCAATCCAACTCTCACATATATCAATAATTCATAGGTCTCAACGCATAATCATCATCATAAGCATATGATAGTACTCAAAATCTGCACAAGTTAACTCTAAACATGCTGGAAAATAATAACTATAGCATACAACATCCGTTCTTCGATCCGGTTGCATTTCCACGATATCAATCATCTCAAGAACATATTATCACAAGTATATCAGCATTTCTCCAACACGTATACTTCAAAACATGTTAAAACTTACCCAAACTTACATCCTTTTGTAGCCCTTAAAGAAAGGAGCAAGGTTCTATGCTTGGATTAAAGTTTGGATGTGTAATTCTTGTACAAACTAGCTTTAAAAGAAGAGAACTTTCCCTTTCCTTGAACTTTTCCCCTTTCTCTCGTTGGTCTCAGCAGTGCTAGGAGAGAAATGAAGACACACACTATATATATCTTGCATGTTGAGGGGCAAGTGTCATATTTTTCAAGTAACACGCATGACCGCGGGTGCGGTAGTTCAGGAACCGCGGGTGCGCTCAAGCTTCGGCGGTTCATCCACTTTCCAAAATCGACGACCGCGGGTGCGCTACATATAAAACCGCGGGTGCGGTGACATCAACGCAGGTGCGGTTACGTTTGAACTGCGGGTGCGGTGTCATTTCTGTAAATACTTTCCAACTCTCTGTCCATCAACCGCGGGTGCACTCTTTCTTGGACCGCGGGTGCGGTGACCCTACTGTAAAATGACCAATTTTTCTGTCCATGCACCGCGGGTGCGGTGCTTCTCTAGGCGCGGGTGCGGTCCCTTTCTTCAAGCAACACTTCATCTTTTCATTTTATCCACATACAATCTAGGGCATTACAACCTGTTCTGATCAATACTCAAATCAAACATAATCTGATCCCTATCAATGATATCATGCTACAATCTCAATCAATA
Organism: Primulina tabacum; assembly: GCF_025594145.1. Taxonomy (NCBI): domain Eukaryota; kingdom Viridiplantae; phylum Streptophyta; class Magnoliopsida; order Lamiales; family Gesneriaceae; genus Primulina; species Primulina tabacum. Next base: position 7,067,766 of record NC_134556.1, on the reverse strand, counting down.
CTGAATCTGATCAATATTAATCTACTGATGTTTCGACGGCATAACAATACAATCTCAATAACCCCGTCAATCTCAACATCACAGATATAATAACACATATCATAATCAATATCAGTACAACTCATAATCTCAACAATAAATAACAGATCATAATCTCAAATCTGTACAAGCTCATAATACCAGCAATACAATATCAGTATATACAATTCAGCAACTCATCTGATCCAAATCTGAATAATATCACTATACCCAACGATACAATATAAATCAGATATCAATTCCAACACTTCATAATCGATAACAACATAATTCTGATATCACATCGGTCTAATCACAATCAAATTAACTCTGAAAATTCATAACAATTTCATACGGTATCTGTCCTTCGATCCAGTTTCGATTATACGATGTCTAACATATCAGAAACACCATATATGAATCATATCTGATTCCTTCAACATCATATTTTCCAATCCTATCAGAACATAAGAAAATTTACGTCCAGTTGAAGCCTGCATTGATAGGAACTCAGTACCGTACTCGGATTCAAAATCAGACAAGCAGATTTCTCACAAATCACAAATTTACAAGGTAAAAGGCGTAGGGATTTCTTTGAAAGATTCTCGACTTCTTGCTGCTAAGTTCTAAAGGAATTGAGGTTATATATATATATATATATATATATATATATATATATATCTCATATGCATGCTGAAGCAACGTGGCTATTTTTCACCATTCTTAAGCGGCGCTTGGGCGTTCATATTTTACCGCTCGGGCGCGGAAGTTTTTGTCGAGATACTCAGCCGATCATCTCCTGGCGCTCGGGCGGTAATATTCTACCGCTCGGGCGCCAAACATTCTGTCCAATGAGTTTATTGGCGCTTGGGCGGTTCTTTTCTAACGCTCGGGCGCCAGATGTTCGGTCCAACATCTTGGCTTATACTGTAACGATGCCCTGCTTCTTCATTTGAGTTCCTATAACCTCAATTCTGTCAATTAATCAACGTCTGATTACAATAATTAAATCTCGTGCATTACATTTCTCCCCCCCTTAGATATGATTTCGTCTCCGAAATCACAGACAATCAAATTAGATATCAAATCAGATACAAGAAGGAGATACACAGAAGCCAATAGAAACTCATCCTAATGAAACAATTCTGAAGTTTGCTGTCTCATATTAAATTTTGTCTCTTAGTTAGCTTCTTTAATGCTCTGACGACTTTGTTGTACTTTCAACAGCAGAATAGTCTTCATTCTGAAGTATCTCTTCTTCACGGATTTCTGATTTCAAACCGGAATATTAATTCAACAAGTATATTATCATAATACCACTCGAAATAACTCTGACAGAATCAATCTCGCAATACTGGCTATACAACATCCGTATATATCAATCGACAGCTCATAACAAATCAACACCATCAGCTGTTATCGAATCTGTTTATCTCAGTCAAGGATATATTCAATCTTCGGCCTCAAATACCAACAGTCATCGTCTGACGTTGGCATATTCAGTCTCTTTATTCTGAGCTGTTTTCATTCTCTTCTGAATCAGCTACATTTTCTTTGCCATATCTCTGACCGTATCAGATCCTATCTCAGGTATCTCCGAGATATTATCCTTATACAAAGGAAATCTGCAGTTCTCACTGTACAATGCCTCGTTTGCTGCTATTTCAATACTCATCTGATAGATATTATCATCCGATCATTCACAAAGTGACAATACATCGTGTCAGCTAGTACTAAAATCCAGCACTACAGTTCTACAAATATTCTCCCTTATCTGGATAGTCCGCTCTGGCTATCTGTCAGTCTGTGGATAATATGTGAAAGAGCTCATGGTATATTCTGCTACAAGTACAAAATCAATCAAAAATCACAATCTGATATAATCTATTTTGACATTCGGTGCAATCTGACCATTTTTCTGACATCGATCTTTGTCATCTGGTCATGTTTGTACGTCATCTTGAACAAACTAACATATGCAGATTGAACAATCTGTCAATCACAATCAGATCACATCACAATCTTGAAAATATTGTGGTAGTTTCATTAAGAAATTCATAGAAATGTACTCCCATTTCTATTCAGAATTACACAAATCTGTAATAAATCTTATGGTTTCTATCTTTCCTTTTTTTTTATCTGTCAGTAATTTAAACATTTCAGTACAGTTCTGCCATATCTAATCTCATCTGTTTCTATCAAAACATTTTCTGCTATCAGAATGCATACTGAATCAATTATTGTGCACTTCTGACAATATCTGTCATTTCAGATTCGAAATATCTGGCACAAACAAGTCAGTTATTAACATAAAATACAGTATTACTTACCTGGTATTCTGATCGACACCCTGTTCTGACTATCGATATCGAATTCTGTTGTGTAAATCTGAAATATTCGGCACAACAAGATGAGTATTCTTATACAGTATATTGTCACATACCGATTACTCTGATCGATGCTCTGCTCTGATTATCAAATTCAAGTTCTGAACATTCGGCTCCAATTTCTGAACTGCTTTAATTTTCGAAATCAGCTCTAATTCGGTTTGAACTGTATATAATCTCAATGGTATAAAACAATATGTATCAAACACGGATTCAGAATAACAGCAATATCGGATCAGATTCGGAATATCACTCATCGATACTGATCTAGTAAACTCATAAAACTGCAATTTCTGGCAATATTGTCGATTCTGACTAACCGATCACATTTTCACGTTGCCCAGATCAACTACTATATCATCTTCAAATATAATGTCTGAGGCTCAAATAGCTTCAATATAACAATCATTTATAATAGTTTGCTACACTCGTGCAAATATGGATTTCTGACATTTCTGACACCGATATCGTTCTCAATTAATAATCACGGCCTGTGTTAAGATCAATCGATATACTGTCTTCGGATATTACATATCACGAATACAATCTGTTTCAATCAAGATTTATATCTGAACAATTTCTGTATACAACAATTTCAGTTTTCAGGATATTCAATACAATTCTCAAATGTTTGATCTGATAAGTCATATGCTTCAAATATCTCAGGATATCATAGATAAAATGAGCATAAAATCATCAGAATACTTCTGAACACACGGTTCATCAACCCACAAACATAGCTGAAGAATCCCAAATAGAAACACTCGATCAAATGTAACTCTCGGCTAGAAATCTTCTAATTGGTCTTTCAAGTCTTTCAATTCAATCAGTATCATTCGGTATGATGTTCTAGAAATAAGAACAGTACCTGGCATTCATTCAATGCTGGAATCTATCTTTCTGACGGGAATCAATTCTGACATCTCATATAAGCACACATCAGCAATTTCATATATCACTGGCAAATCAGCCCATGATAGGCTTGATTTCAGTATGTCAACTGAATACATAAGGAATTCCTCCGTTCCTTTCTGTAATAATCAGGTCATTAACATCGTTTATATCCAAAGGAATTCTAAATCTAGAATCCTTATCTTAATTTTTCGTTCATCAATCATATCTATCTGATTCTTTCAATCTTTTGGAAAAAGTAGCGGTAGTTTTGTACTTGGTCAACATATCAGTACCGATAATAAAATCGAAATCGGATTACCCAAGTACAATATAATCTAACTCAATTTCATATATGTCATATTGTAGCATACAAGATCTAACAGATGTCACTGATACAAGACCTCTCCCAAACAGAAAAGAGATCAATACTACAGCATATACTAACTCCATAGACAATGCATATATCAATGTAATTCATTTAAGAATAATCGTACGGAATGCATTAGTATCATCAATACATATGCAAAATAACCATACAATAAATAAGTACCTGCCATTACCTCATCAGGTATGTCCTGGCCTTGGTTGTGATTGAGGAGTCGTCGGTGGTTGGAAAGAGTGAACAACCGATGATGGTCTATCAGACGGTGTCACTAATCCAGATGGTTCTGCTCCCTGAGATCGTCGGGAAGCTCTCAGTGGACATACTCTCGCAAAATGTCCTGGCTGATGACAGACGTTGCAACTACCAAAGACTCCTTGGCATTGCTCGGTGGGATGTCTCCCTCCGCAAATTCTGCAATAAACCCCGGTGTAACTCTAACTAGAACCACTGGAACTAGACGAACCGCTTCCTAACTTCTTGAACTGTTTCTTTCGGGCTTTCAAGAAATCTTTCTTTCCACCACTGCTACTACCAGTCTCAAGTCCGAGAGGTGGTTGCTGTGGTCTAGATGTTCGAGGCACAAATGAAGCTCCTCTCTGTCATCATCAGACTGGCTTCGGCTCTCTTGGCTCTACTCAGAGCATCAACAAAATTATAGGGTCGGCCTGTGTTTACCAATGTCAATATCTCAGGATTCAATCCCTTAACAAAGTGATCAATCACAGCTTCATCATTTTCAGCCACGTGAGGAGCAAAACGTAGCAAGGTAGAAAATTGAGCAACATATTCTTCAATGTTTAGCTGACCATGTTTCAAATTTTCAAATTCTGCCCTCTTATCTTCTCGGTACGAAATTGGGTAAAACCTTCGATAAAATTCCACTTTAAAGAGTTCCCACGTAATCACTGTACCACGCTGTTCTAAAGCTCTTTTGGCTGTAATCCACCAACTCTTTGCGACCTCCTGTAACTGATGCCCAATTCGTTTAACTCTACGTTCATCCGAGTACTCAAGTGAATCAAACAATATCTCTATATCATCTATCCAGCTCTCACAATCAACAGTCGTCTCAGTACCCCTGAGAATCGGCGGTGTCAATGACTGAAACCTTTTCAACTGTATTTCCATCGGAGTTTCTGACACATCAATCTGACTAGTCGAAATACTACCCGGTTCTGGGATTCTTTGAGGAGGAATATCTGATTACCAAAATAATTAGTAACCAAATACAACAAACCTGTTTCAATCCTCCTCTGATCATCTTACTGCTGATCAAGAATCGGTTCTGATTCATTTTCAAATAATACATATTCCCAATCAAATCAGATAAACAAGTAAACATGTATTAAAGCAGTAAATCATGCTAGCAATCAAAAGCAAGGAAATAAGACTTATTCTACCCTGCTCACTAGCTCCTATCTGAGTCTCAAGGATCTATCGCTCTGATACCACCTGCTGTGGGGACCCGGACGCTAATTCATGTCTTAAGCATTATTAATGTCAAATATAACAATTAAGAAAAGTGGGACTAATTTTTTTTTTCTTTCTAAATTATAAATGCGGAAACGTAACAGTAGTCTATCTGATATATATGTCAAAGTAAAAGTACAATCATGTAATACATGTCTCTATCTCAACTAGGTTCCACGACTATATATCCCGTGCTGAATCCTATTCTGCTTCTGGGCCCGGATCTCCACGCTAACTAAAATCTCTCATCCTCTTCCTGATCCTGATCATGTCCCACCTGTTGTCATGCACACATACAAACAAGACAACAGCCGGATAACTCCGGTGAGAATTACATTCCCAGTATAAATCATGTATACATGCAATCATATAACAGATATAAAAGCATGAAATAGATATTCATAACATGTATCAAAATCAGAAACATGAATCAATACAAACTTTGAATCACACTCTGTGACTCTTAGACTCTGACTCAACTCATCCTAATCTAGGGATCCCGATCTGAATAAAAACGTAACAATCTCTCACCTAATCCCTCGGTCGTGGTGACGGTACGTTCTTATTAAGGACTTTGGTCCTAGCTATACCGAATATCGGAAATAGAAGTCGCTCTTTTTCTAAGTCACATCGATATGACCAAACGTCCAGTGTCTTAGCGGTTCTGTCCAAGACTAGGCACATCAGCCCTGGCATATCTTGCCGAACCTCTGTGACAATTTGCAATGACCCAGCGACTATTCTATCACTATTAGGCCCTTCTGTCACGAGATCAATCGCCTGCGACTAGGCGCATCAGCATATGACTCAATACATAAATCAATAGACCAAAGATAACAATAACATCAATTGCAAATATCAATGCAATAAGATGAAGTATGTGATTTTGGGAAACTCCAGTGAAATCTAACTCGAGTTGTGCAATCCCGCATCAACATCAATTTATACCTTTTGTTTCGTTCTGTCGAAGTCTCGAACTCCCTACCTATCAAATCAATTTGTCAATAATAATATTGAATACACTGTATCAATGTATAACTCAATTCAAGACCTGTTCTGATCAATACTCAAATCAAACATAATCTGATCCCTATCAATGATATCATGCTACAATCTCAATTAATACTGAATCTGATCAATATTAATCTACTGATGTTTCGACGGCATAACAATACAATCTCAATAACCCCGTCAATCTCAACATCACAGATATAATAACACGGATCATAATCAATATCAGTACAACTCATAATCTCAACAATAAATAACAGATCATAATCTCAAATATGTACAAGCTCGTAATACCGGCAATACAATATCAGTATATACAATTCAGCAACTCATCTGATCCAAATCTAAATAATATCACTATACCCAGCGATACAGTATAAATCAGATATCAATTTCAACAATTCATAATCGATAACAACATAATTCTGATATCACATCGGTCTAATCACAATCAAATTAACTCTGAAAATTCATAACAATTTCATACGGTATCTGTCTTTCGATCCGGTTTCGATTATACGATGTCTAACATATCAGAAACATCATATATGAATCATATATGATTCCTTCAACATCATATTTTTAAATCCTATCAGAGCATAAGAAAACTTACGTCCAGTTGAAGCCTGCGTTGATAGGAACTCAGTACTGTACTCGGATTCAAAATCAAACGGGCAGATTTCTCACAAATCACAAATTTACAAGGTAAAAGGCGTAAGGATTTCTTTGAAAGATTCTCGACTTCTTGCTGCTAAGTTCTAAAGGAATTGGGGTTATATATATATCTCATAAGCATGCTGAAGCAACGTGGCTATTTTTCACCATTCTTAAGCGGCGCTCGGGCGTTCATACTTTACCGCTCGGGCGCGGAAGTTTTTGTCGAGATACTCAGCCGATCATCTCCTGGCGCTCGGGCGGTAATATTCTACCGCTCGGGCGCCAAACATTCTGTCCAATGAGTTTATTGGCGTTCGGGCGGTTCTTTTCTACTGCTCGGGCGCCAGATGTTCGATCCAACATTTTGGCTTATACTGTAACGATGCCCTTATTCTTCATTTGAGTTCCTATAACCTCAATTCTTTCAATTAATCAACGTCTGATTACAGTAATTAAATCTCGGGCATTACATGTTGTCTAGTGATCCAATAAAAAATTCATGATCAATTAAAATTGAGACAAAATGTCATATCATGCCCTTGGTGTTTGTTTAAGCAATATAAAGCTTTATAAATTTTGTATACATGATTTGGCAGAGTATGATCAATAAATCATAGAGGTTAACTAATGTATACCTCTTCTTGTAATAAACCGTTCATGAAAACACTTTTGACATCCATTTGAAATACCCTGAAATTTTTGTAAGCAGTAAAATAAGAAATATTTGTATTCCTTCTAGTTGGGCTATTGGAACAAAAGTTTCATAAAAACTTATTCCTTCCTCTTGTCTAGTTCCTTGAGCTACTAATCTAGCATTGTTTTTAATTATTAATCCATCTTCATTTAATTTATTTATGAAAACCTTTCTATTAAAATTACTGGTTGATGACTTGGTCTCGGAACTAGATACCAAAAATTATTCATCTTGAATTGATTTAGTCCATCTTGTATAGCTTCTATCAAATGAGAATCAGTAAGGGCTTCGTCGATTTTCTTAAGTTCTAATTCAGAGATAAATTCAACGTGCATATATTCACTGATCATTTGATTTCTTGTTCTAAGATGTGATGAGGGATTACCGATTACTAGTGAAAGGAGGACGAGTCTTACTCCACATGTGACTTTGTTATGAGAAGATGTTTGTTTGAGTTGGATTTGGATTATCTTGCAACGGGATCTCTTCAGTATCCTCTGGAATAATTTGAACAGTAGTCACTTGATCATGTCCTATGCTGATGTCTACTACTAATAGCATATGAGGATCATCAGGTTCTAGAGATTGAATGGATCTTTTTGGCACATCATCTTCACTATCTTCTTCTTGTTAAATATTATCCATTTTAATGGTTGAACATTCTAAATGTTTTACTTACTTATGAATATCCAAGAAATATACCAACATCTGATTTTGAATCAAAAGCTGTTAAATGATTCTTACCATTGTTATGGATATAATAATTGCATCCAAAGATATGTAAATAAGAAAGATTTGTCTTACTCCCATTCCATATTTGATATGATGTCTTTCTAGCTTTCTTGTTGATTATGATCCGATTCTGAGTATAACATGCAGTATTCACTACTTCTATTCAAAAACTTTGTGAAATACCTTATTAGGCAAGCATTGTTCGAGCTGCTTCCTTCAGTGTTCTATTTCTTATTTCAGCAACTTTATTATCTTGGGGGGTTCTGGCTGCTGAGTACTCATGTTAAATTCTCTTTAAGGATAATTATATCCAAAAGCTTTGTTAAAGAATTCAGTACCACGATCAATTATAATCTTGCTTACTTAAAATGATTTTTGATATTGCACATGTTTATAGAATTTAATCAATTGGAAACATGTATGATTCTTACCACTCAGAAATATTATCCATGTTAATTTTGAGAAATCATCAATAATAACCAATGTATACTTCATTCCCACTAAACTCATCATGGGTATTGGCCCAAATAAATCCATGTGTAATAGTTCTGAGCATCTAGATGTTAGTTTTTTTTCTTTATTATTGAAGTTAGATCTTACTTGTTTTCCTAATTTTCATGCGGAACATACATGATTTTTAATAAATTCCAATTAGGAATCCATTAACAAGATTCATTTAATGCAAGATATTAATTATATTAAGTTTAAAATATTCAAACGCTTATGTCATAGCTACTATTTATCAGATGATGATGCAACAATGTCAATTTGTTTCTAATTCCTTGCAACAAAACATTAGAATCAATATTCTTAATTGTGCATGTGTTCTTCTGAAATTATACCAAATAACCATTATCACATTGTTGACTAATACTGATTATATTATAGCACAAATTTCAACAAATAACACATCATTTATGACAATATTTTCATGTATAATTTAATCTTTACTCACAGTTTTACCCTTTGAGTTGTCACTGAAGGTAATCTTTGGTCCACCACAACTAATGAATTCTGAAAATAGATATGTTTGTCCAATCATATGTCTTGAGCACCCACTATCTAGATATTACGTTGATTTTCTGATATCAATAGAGCTCTTGTTTCCCTCCAAGCACAAGATTTTGTATATGGTACCCAATCTATCTGGGTTTAAACTAGATTAGTCCCTTTGAAACCCACATTTGTACAATCATGAAAGATTTTGTACTTTGGGTAACCTCTGGGGTGTGTGCAACGTAGGATCCAACATAATTTTTAACAAAATGTACTCTATTATGTTTTCCTCCCTTGTTGTCTATGTTTTCCAGTCTGTATCTCTTCTAAACAGATCTAATGTTCTGGAATCAATAATGTCTCGAATTCTTTGAGGTGTGATATACTAAAACTGACCCTCCACTGGATCCAAAGTTCAGATAAGCTTTTCTATTACGTATCCAATTCCTGAAGACCTACCTTTGTTAATCTGATTTACATTCTTTCAACTTGAACTTTAGGTTCCTTATGTTCATATACCGTGCTAGATCTCACAAAGTGAATATACTTCCCTTTGTACATATTCAGATGCAGTTGGGAACTGGTTTCAGATGTGCCTTTATTGCTACTGAATCCGATACTAGTTCTGTTTCCAGATTGTTTCTATAGATTTTGCATATTTTTCAAGTGAAGCTGAAGAGTTATTTTGTAACGTCAACTAATTTAAAATGTTGCTGAATTTTTTATTTTTTAGTAAAGCTCACATTTTCGAAAATAACATTTAAATATTTTGCATGTATGCAACACTACTGAAAATATGCCATTTAAAAATAATGGCAAACAACCGACGGATAAAATATTGCAGTTTAAAAATATTGCCAACTCGGCCCACAATAATGCATAAATAAAATAAGGCAAGTGTAATCCTGAAAATTAACTGCATATCATACAAACGTATAAAACTGATCGTGTCCACTCAAAGCTCATAAAATCAAGATGTGCGAAAAAGTGTGGTCCTCGGGTCGCGTGCGCACATCCAACCCTGTCTACCCAGAGTTCGGCACCCCCAGTGTCCTCATCCAGATGTTCATCTGCTACACACACGCCTAGTGAGTCTAAAAACTCAACACACATGTACCGAATAATAGCAAAGACATATACATAGCACACAGCAGTGAAAAATACTGTAATCAACATACATTTCATAAACTTAAAATTATAACCGTAAACGTGTCGTATGAAATCATAACGTGTCAAACAGCTCATCTTAACATCATATCCTTATACATTTTCCTATAATGAATTCAGTTCATTAGTTTTGACTTTCATATCAACTTTGTCGTTTCATCATTAATCGATGGATTCATCTACATAAACGGTGGTATCTGGCGGCTGTCGGACATCAGCGACAGTAATACCCATCCACTGTTCCTAGGCCTCATCATTATCGTTTACATATACATCGTTAGTCACAACCAATTACCATCCTTCAAAGCATTATCATTTTCATCACTTAACAAAATCATGCATATACGTAAATTTTCTTAAAAATCAAGCACGCAATTTAATTTTCATAATTTCATAAAAATAATATTCATGATGTATAAACATTTAAAAGCATGATAAATTTGTGCTCGAGGCGCTGCCAGGACTAAAAATTCACCCCGGGTGCAAAATGACACATTTGCCCTTATGAACCCAAAATGACTGTTTTATCCCTGGACCTCTAAATTAAAACCCGAAGCTTACAAAACTCCTTAAAACATCCTAAAATATATATATAAGCATTCCTTATACATAAACTTGAATATGTTTCAAAAATTAACCGATTCATTTTAAAACTTGGACTGGGGTCCCGGTTTTAACCCGAATCAACCTGAAACTTAACAAGTTCCCAACTTAAATCATGACTTAACTCTACTTGACCAGCCCCTAAACTAATAATCCAGACCACCTAAGACCCTTTGACAGACCCGAGAAGTTGCTAGAATTCTTCCTACTCGATCTAGTCGAACCCCGGCCGTGACCCTAGTACACATTCATCGACCCTACACCGAAACCATTGGGACCAGCCACAAACCAGCCTCTCCTAGAATACCCTAGGACCCCTCTGGACCTACTGAACCCACGGCCACAGCTCCATGCAAGCCGTGAATCACCTGCACTCGCTAGTCACCCAAGAAGCACCCCCGTGGCCAACCTCTAATTCCTGACTCTACGCGGTTCTAAGGACAAGTCCAGCAGCGATCGAGATTCTCCAGAACATGACTCAGACCCAACAGATCCTAGTCCAAAGCCTGTAGTTGCCCTTGCACCGTCGGCTCGCTCATAACTCTCGATCTGGCCAAACCCGATCCCATCGAACAAGCAACACCTTCGGCCTATGCATCAAACACGAGTCCCACTCGACTAAGCCATGACTCCAGCCTAATTTCCCTTAATCATTGACGTGTCTCAGCCCCTAAATAACAGCAGCTGACAGCCCCTTGCCAAGCCACAACAAAAAACGTGAGTTACCAACATTTAAATGCAATATTTCATGCAACACTTGCAAGGAATGAAGATACAAGTAAAACCAACGTTTTCTCCATCCAATATCATATATAGCAGCATATTATGGGCGTGAATGAAGAGGAAAATATGAGACAAGCATGCCTTAGTGATAAAACAATCAAAAGCTTGAATATCTATGCGCGGGACGTGAACCGGAGAGGCGGGGTGAGGCTTTTCTTGCAAATGCAACAATGGCTGATGCCCTAGCTGAAGAAAACCGAAATGAAGCTACTGAATGGAGGGGAGGGGCGGCTGTTGTGAGATAATTAGGTTTAGGTTTATTTTAAATGTAGTTTAGCTTAATTAAAAATGCATTAATGGCTCTCAAAAAGATAATAATAAAAAGTTTTTGAGCATGTTAAGCAATAAAACAAACCCAACAAGCCAAATAATATTCCCGAAAAATATTTCATTTAGGTACATTTTTAAAATATCGCCTGAGCCCTAAAAAAGTCCTCCGAATCGCAAATTATGTCCCGGCGAGTAAAAATACCCATAAAGGTCCATTTTCGAAAATACCATTAAAAACACCTCGTATTAATTAATAATAATTAATCATGTAATAAAAATAATTTTCCTGATAATTCTCGGTCTTCGTTCCTCGTCCGAGCGCGAAATGCATATAGAAATCCTAAAGTATGAACTTTTAAAATTATCGTGAAATGGCTCCTAACCGCGCAATAATTATGCATTAAATGAATAAAATCAATAAACACATATTTAAATAAAACACTAGATTGCATGTATTCAGGTTACATAAATTTAAATTTCCTGGACCTTACAACTCTCCCCCCTTAAATAAAATTTCGTCCTCGAAATTTAAAACATACCGAATAAATCCGGGTAGCGACTCCTCATTTCCTCCTCAGAATGATTCATTTACTTGACTTTGACCATGTGGATCACCTTGTTCCGGAGCCTCTTCTCCTGTCTATCCAAAATCTGAGTGGGTCTCTCCTCAAATGATAGGTGCGTGTCAGCTGAAGTGGCTCATTGTTCGGCACATCCGACAGATTTGACATGTACTTCCGCAGCATAGAGACGTGGAACACATTATGAGCTCCCACTAGATTCATCGATAATGCAATCAGTATGAAAGTGTTCCAACTCTCTCTAGGATCTCGAATGGTCCGATGAATCTAGGGCTGAGCTTGCCCTTCTTCTCAAATCTCATCACGCTGTTCATCGGTGCGACCTTCACAAAAACGTGATGCTCTATTGCGAACTCGAGATCTCTGCGCCTTTGATCGGCATAACTTTTCTGATGACTCTGAGCAGTCCTCATCCTGTCTCGAATCCTGACCACTAACTCTGTTGTCTGCCTGACAATGTCCGGACCTAACTCTGCTCTCTCTCCTACCTCATCTCAATACATTGGTGACCTACACTTCATCCCGTACAGTGCCTCGTATGGATCCATTCCGATATGTGTCTGATAACTGTTGTTGTATGTGAACTCCACAAGGTGTAACTTTGGCTCCGAGCTGCCCTGGAAGTCGATCATGCAAGCTCGGACTAGGTCCTCCAGAATCTGAATCAACCTCTGACTAACCGTCAGTCTGAGGATGGAAGGCAGTACTGAACAGTAACTTAGTACCCAACGCCTGATGCAGACTCTTCCAGAATGCAGACATGAACCTCGGATCCCTGTCTGACATGATGGACATTGGAATCCTATGCATACTGACCATCTCTCTGATGTACAACTCTGCGTACTGAGTCATGGTGAAAGTCTTCCTGGTCGGTAGGAAATGAGCTGATTTAGTGAGCCGATAAACAATCACATAGATGACATTATATTCCCCAGTAATACTCGGAAGCCCTGTAACAAAGTCCATGGTGATGTTCTCCCATTCCACCCGGGAATAGGGAGTGATCTCAGCTCCCCTGCAAGTCTCTGATGCTCGGCCTTGACCTGCTGACGTGTCAAACACTCAGAGACGAAACGCAGAATATCCTGCTTCATGCCCGACAACCAATAAAGAGTCTGAAGGTCTTTATACATCTTTGTACTCCTTGGATGGATGGAGAACGTGGTGTTGTGGGTCTCGCTAAAGATATCTGCTCTCAGGGAATCACTGTCAAGAACCCATAGGCGGTCCCTATATCTAACTATGACGTCCACAAATGTATATAGTCTCTGGCCCTTAGCCTCATCCCTCTGTCTCCACTTCTGCAACTGCTCGTCACAAGTCTTCCCTGCCTGAATTCTGTCTCTCAATGTCGGCTTTCCCCCTGGCATAAACTGCAAGTTCAAACCTCTGAATCTCTGCCTGTAGCAGTCTCTGTACCGACAAATGAGCAATCCCTGCGTGCTTCCTGCTCAGAGCGTCTGCAACCACATTAGCCTTAGCCGGATGGTAGCTAATGTCACAGTCATAATCCTTCACTAGCTCTAGCCATCTCCTCTGCCTCATGTTCAGCTCTTTCTGTGTGAAGAAGTACTTCAAGCTCTTGTGATCAGTGAAAATCCTGCACTTCTCCCCATATAGATAGTGTCTCCAAATCTTCAGAGCAAATATCACTGCTGCTAGTTCGAGAACATGAGTCGGATAGTTCTTCTCATGGACCTTCAGCTGTCTGGACGCGTAGGCTATAACCCTGTCATGCTGCATCAGAACCGCGCCCAAACCAAGCTTCGAAGCATCTGTGTAAACCACGAACTCTCCCTGTCCTGATGGCATATCTAGAACTGGTGCAGTGGTAAATGCTTGCTTCAATCAATCAAAGCTCTCATGACACTCAAATCCCCAAATAAACTTGGAATTCTTCTTCGTCAAGGCGGTCATAGGCATCGCGATAGAGGAGAAGCCCTAAATGAATTTCCTATAGTACCCTGCCAATCCCAAGAAGCTACGGATCTCTTTCACGCTCTTAGGCACTGTCCAATCTATGACTACTTTGACCTTACTGGGGTCGACCTCAATACCCTCTCGAAATACGATGTGGCCCAAGAATCCACTCTGTCAAGCCAGAACTTGCACTTACTAAACTTGGCATATAGTCGTCTATCCTTAAAGTCTGCAGTACGGTCCTCAGGTGCTGAATGTGCTCCTCCTTGCTCTTCGAATAGATCAAGATATCGTCAATGAAAACTATGACGAACAGATCCAAGTATAGCTGAAACACGCGATTCATGTGATCCATGAAGATCGCTGGTGCGTTCGTCAAACCGAAAGGTGTCACCAAAAACTCATAGTGCCCATAGCACGTCTGGAAGGTTGTCTTATACACGTCAGACTCTCTCACCTTCAGCTGATGGTATCCGAATCGAATATCTATCTTTGAGAACACTGATGCTCCCTGAAGCTGATTAAACAAATTCTCGATCCTGGGCAACGGATACTTGTTCTTGACTGTGACTCTGTTCAGCTCTCGGTAGCCGATGCAAAGCCACATGCTGCCATCTTTCTTCTTGACAAACAGTTCCGGTGCACCCCATGGAGAAAAGCTAAGGCGAATGAAACCCTTATCTAGAAAATCTTGAATCTGCCCTTTTAGTTCTTTCATCTCTGCAAGTGCTAGACGATAGGGTGCCTTAGAGATCGGCAATGTATCTGGCATGAGTTCGATAGAAAATTCCACCTCTCTGCCTGGTGGAATTCCTGAAACATCATCAAGAAAAACACTGGAAAATTATTTGACCACATATACATCCTCTAGCCTCTGATCGAATGGCTCTGACACCGATACAATGCTGACCAAAAATTCCTGGCAGCCTCTCTTCATAAGCTTTTTCGCACACATGCAGGAAATGACGTGCAGCATCTGCTGGTTTCTGGCTGCCTCAAAAATGAACGGCTTACCACTAGGCGGTCGGACAGACACTGACCTCTGTCAAAAGTTTATGACAACTCCCTTCAACGAAAACCAATCCATACCATAATAATGTTGAACTCCGGCAACGGTAGCACTATCAAATTTGCCTGCACCGTATATTTCTGTAACCGAAGCTCCTACCTCTTCACTATATGAGAAGTGAACATCTGATCCCCGGATAGGATCGATACTCTGAACCCTGAATCCATCGCGACTGGTATGATTCCTAGTCTCTTGACGAAAGATTCGGATATAAACGAATGCACAGCCCCTGAATGTAGTGCGTCGCTACACCTGAAATATATATCCTCCCTGTGACAAAACATACCATCAAATCTAATTGTGTTGAAACTTAAGAAAATTCTTATCGGAAATTATCCCAAAATCCTCAAAAATTCACTGGATTAAATCCAAATATTCGTCAAAATTTGCGAATTTGACTTCAAAAATTTTCGAAAGTGCAAATTAGCCCTTAAAGTTTCGAAAATTACATTTTGGCCTTATGAAAATTTTCGAATATTGCAATTAGACCCCAGAAAATTTTTGAATTCTAACACCATAAAATCATCAAGTTCTCAAAAAATTAAAATTAAATCCCCAAAATTCAAAAAGTTTTGAAAATAGTCCCCTAAAAATCTCGATTTTAACAATTAGGTCATCATATCATCGGTTATTACAATTGGGTCCTAAAATCCTCCAATTAAACAATTAAATTCTTAATCCCAACTGTGTAGAGCATGCAGCCTAATTTGTTCTAAGTTATCAATCCATAATTTAATCCTCCTCACAAGCATAAAATATGTGCAATCAAACGATAAATCAAAATATTAAACATAAGGGTTACCAGTAATCAACGTCGAATCTAGCTCGGCCAGTAGTGGGCCTATGTTCCTAGGGTAGTCTTCTGCTTTATGACCCTCATGCTCGCAAACGAATCATTTGTAGTTCCCCCATAAACACTTGCCGAGGTGGAACTTGTTGCACTGCGTGCATAGCTATCTCTCTGCCGGCTTCGGCGCCCCTGGTACCTACTGTGGCTTCTGCTGACCAGGCCGCCTAATCTGCCCCTGGGGCCTTTGCTGCCCCTGCTGCCTCGGTGGCCTAGTAAACTATTTTTCTGCGGCTGGGCTGGGTCTGATGCAGCTTCCTCTGCATCTCAAAATCGATGTCTCTCAAGGCCTGCTCGGCCTGGAATGCACAACCAATCGCCTCATCATAACTAGCCGGTCTCATCGGCATCACACCCCGATGAAACTTCGGCCTCAGCCCATCCATGAAATGACTCAACTTCTGGGCGGCATCTCTAGCAATGAGGGGCACAAAATGACAGCCAATGTCAAAATTGTGGATGAACTCCGCCATAGTCGAGTCTCCCTGGCGGAGACTCATGAACTCACTCGTCAGGCGACCCCTGACATCCGCTGGGAAATACTTGCGTAGAATATCTCCTTGAACTGCTCCCAACTGAGGGTGGCCAAGTTCACTCTGTGGGCAGCTCCTTCTCACCATAGGGATGCGTCATCCCTCAGCATATAAGCGGCGCACCTGACCCGGTCTCCGTCCCTCATATCAAGGTACTGAAAATGCAGCTCCAGAGATCGAATCCAACCCTCTGCCAGAAATGGATCAGTGGTACCCCCGAACTCCTTCGGGTTGAGCCGCCTAAACTGCTCAAAAACATCGGTATGAGGTTTGGGAGCCTGCTGTACCTGCTCCAATAGTCTTATCCATACCCTCTAGTACTCCAGTAGTTGCATCCCCTGGCGACGGTGGTGGCGGATGGCCTCTGCCTCCTCCAGGAATCTCATCCTGAAGATCTGCACTAAGAGCGCGTCTGGGAGGCATGATATCTGAATACAGTCTAATTCTAAACGTAACCCATCATGCAATTTAATCTAGTTTTTAAAACATATAACCAAGAAAGTAACTAAACATGCACCGTAAATCATCATAAAACGTATATCACGTAAACATGCATGTGATATCAGTAAATCCTTAAAAATATTTAAAACGTAAAATCTTACAAACTTGAGACTTGAAGACTGAGCTGCTGGAACTGGCGGCGGCACGACCCTATACAGGACACTTGCTCTGATACCAACTGTAAAGTCTACTAATTTAAAATTTTGCTTAATTTTTTTTTAAAAAAAATTATGCAAAGCTCACATTTTCGAAATTAACATTTAAATATTTTGCATACATGTAACACTACTGAAAATAAGTCATTTAAAAATAATCGCAAACAATCGACAGATAAAATGTTGCGGTTTAAAAATATTTCCAACTCGGCCCACAATCATGCATAAATAAAATAAGGCAAGTAAAATCCTTAAAATCAACCGCATATCATACAAACGTATAAAACTGATCGTGTCAACTCAAAGCTCATAAAATCGTGATGTACAGAAAAGTGTGGTCCTCAATAAAAAAAAAAGCCCAATAACATTTTCAAAAAATATTTCATTTAGGTACGTTTTTGAAAATATCGCTCGAGTCCTCAAAAAGTCCTATGAATCGTTAAAATTTGCGCACAGATAAAAATTACGACCCGGCGAAAAAAAATACCCACCAAGGCCCATTTTTGAAAATATCCTTAAAAAACCTCGTATTAATTAATAATAATTAATCATGTAATAAAAATAATTTTCCTGATAATCACCGTCTCTGTTCCTCGTCGGAGCGCGAAATGCATCTAGAAATCCTAAAGCATGAACTTTTAAAAATATCGTGAAATGGCTCCTAACCATGCAATAATTATGCGTTAAATGCATAAAATCAATAAACACATATTGAAAAAAAAAAACCCTAGATTGCATGCATTCAGGTTCCGTAAATCTAAATTTCCTAGAACTTACATATTCCATACATTTACCAGTAAGGATAAATTCTGATTTTCAATCAGCAGTGCATGGTAATCAGAAATTTCTCTTCCATTCTCAGTCTTTAACATAATCACTTCAGCTTTGAGATCGTCAAAATTGTTCTTTTCTTAACAAATGGACTTATTTATCTGACCAGTCAAGCTTTGACTTCCTCACATGATTGAGAAAGCTTCGAGTACTCCTCAACCATGTAATGTAATGCTTTAACTAAATCATCTCGTGTAAATTCATCTTAGTTAAAATCAAATACCACATCAGTAGTTATGTCCGAATCAGCATCGGCCATGAGACATTGAGCCTGTTTACTATCACTTTCACTTGATTGGATTTATGAATCAAAGGATTCAGAACTAAAGTTTGCCCATTTGCTTTTGTTATCTGCAGCAACCATTGCCTTACGAACTTTGCAAGACTTCTGGTCGTTTCTCGTGTTCTTTATTCTTGTAATCATCTTTCTTTGAAGTTTTCATTCTTCCCATTGTTGAAACATTCCATGTCACTAGATGGTGACTCTTTTTTATAATCACGATTAGGGTTCTAAAATGTTCTGTGTTTCTTCTTCATGAACTTAAAAAATTATTGACAAACAATGATATTACATTATTTTTCAGTTGTTTAACAGTCTTCTCCTAGATGGGGTCAATGCAATGATGATGCTATTGAATCTCTCATCAAAGTTGTTTAGAGATTCTCAAGATTTCATCTTGATATTTTCAAATTTTTACATAGCTATTGTGAGTATATTCTCTTTTGTCTGATCATTGCCTTCAAAAAGCTGAATCATCTTGTCCCATATCTGTTTCGAAATGGCACACATCTTGATTTTACAAAAGTGTTTTTCTCAAGATTTTTGTATAATGTCTTTTTTCACATTATCCAGGTTTGCCTTCTGATCGAGCTTTTCTTACACAGTAAATCCCCAATAAAAATAAAATAAAATTTTATTCTTGAATAAATTGCAAGTGCACGAGTCAAGTTATAATATAATGTACGAAGTACGAGTATCGTTCTCACAGAGATTGATTAGAAAATTTAACTAAAAGATAATTCTTTAATTAATTAAAATGAAAATTGGATTAATTAATAAATTAAATTTAAAGTCAAATAAAACAATTTACTAACACGATGTAAATAATATAAAATAAATTAGTAAACAAAAAATTGTTATGATCTTGGTTCATATACCCCTGAATCTCTTCTAACAGTTGAATTTCAATTATTAAGCCGTACTTTTTGACGGAATTCCCTAATCTATCAATATATTTTGTCGAACTATATAGATCTAATCAAAAAAATACTGTAATAAAATGTCATTGTATTATTTAATAATTGCAATAGCATTAACAAACTGTGGAATCCTCTAACGTTCGACCTATCGGACTATGAATATTAACATGTATCCAACATCATATGTCTATGCAAGTTGTAGATCTATAAATTATGTTATTATATCATGTTATAAAATCTCCTCTCGATTTCAATTATAACACATAATATCCTTTCGAAGTTAATCATACTCCAAAGTTGCAAGAAAAATCAATAACATAATCAAATATATTTAAACCAAATTCAATCTTCAAAAAGGATTCACAATATAAATTTTTTCGGATAGGTCCCCTTCATCCCAACTAAAAAACCATAAAATAAGAAAAATACTTATTAAGTTATTGTTCTTCGGTTGAGTTCTCTTGCTCTCTTCTGTTTCCTAACTTCCGGCTCCTTTCTGTGTGCCTCCTCCAATGAATGATCCTCAAAATCTACCTCTCTCTCGTCCATTAGGGTTGGTATCAGTTATTTTTGTCCAAAAATCTACCACAGAATGAATAAATCGTCCAGGGAATTTTTCCACATTTCATCACGCTAGGGCGGGCACAAACACCCACCATAGCGCGAGGTCCTTCAATTTTTTCAAGGCATGCGTGCTGGGGCAGGCGAAATCACCCGCCCTTGCGCCAGAGATGCGTAGGGTCCAGTGATTTCTCCCGCCCGAGCACGCGATCCTTGTAGGTAGCTTTCTTGCACCTTGTGGCGGATAAAAACAACCGCTTTAGTGTGCTCTGCTCGCACTTTTGTCAATAATTCCATTCGTTTTAGCAAGTCCACATATTAATCAACTGAAACATGTGAGAGACAAACAATATGCATAAATTATTACTAAAACAGAAAAATATAGACTCGATATCCTAAACTTAATAATGGATTAAATTAACATAATAAAATATTGAAAAACGACACATATCAACCTCCTCATACTAACCTTTTTCTCCGAGAAAAATAGGTTACAAGACATAACAACACAAGAAGTAGCTCAATGGTGCGTTCATGGTTCTGATTTTCCTCAGCGAATATCCAACATAACCTTCATTAATAAACACACAACGATAGTTTTCGCACATCACCTAGAGGTTTACACACTATAATCTTTCAGGGATTTTAAATGTGTGTGTGTGTGTGCAACGTAGGTTCAAGACTCATGCATTTCAACAGTTAAATTTCCAAAGCTGCAAGAGACTTTAATCAACATGTTGGTGCAAATGTCACCCTCTCACGTCCCTCTTCACTAATTACTGACCTACCACACAGATGATTATGACTTGCCAGGCACATATTAAAACTTGAGTCAGGGTTACCTTAGACAAGATGAAATAGATAAAAAGAGAGGAGTACAATGATATAACAATTTGTGCACATTATGATTTTGCATCTGATTTTCTTCAACTCCATACATCCCCATCTTTTTAGCCTAGGAATAGAATTTCATTCTTTTATTTTACTCCATCACTACTTACATCTCCTTTTTTTTTCGAAAGTTCTCTTTGCAAGAACTTTGTTCTTTCACAAGTGCAACAAAATTCTTATTTTTTTTGTATTATTTAGATATGAACAAGAGGTATGGAAACAAAGCTATGGTTTCAATTCAATCTCAGGGTGCAATTATAAGGCTTGATATATAGGTGACAAGCAACTAACAATATATAACTCTGTAAGCTTAGAACAAAGCATTGGCTCAAAATAAAGTTGCACAACTCATCCTCGTGCTGCTGGTAAGTGTTTGTGTCAAAGAACGTGTTGAAATTCAATCCAGACGAAATGAATCTCAAATTCCCTGCAAAAAGTATCAACTTTCACCATGTCATGCAGTCATCTACGACCAACTCTCGTGCAACATATTTTTATCCTCGACTCAAAATGTTCATCCATCAACACTAGATATGTGCTAAACTAACGAGGTGATACCAAAAAAAAAGATTGTATGTTATCAATTCAATATCCTCCTTGGCTATCCATTCTCAATATAGCACCACAACCAATGAAAATACAAAAAAACACAATAAATAATTCTCAAAAATAAAATTTAACGAACGACTACCCACCCCCAAGACTAAAGGTGTGCTATTTCTCCATTGCATTAGATGACACACTAGACACAAAACCTATTAAACACAAGTAATTAAATGGAATAACAAGGAACGTAGAAAAAATGACAATAAAATAATTCTCCTGGTTGATTGTATCAGTGGCCTTAAGTTCTGCATATGTACATCAATCTTCTTATGCTGAATAAATTTCTTAGGTCATCCATCATGCACTTCCTCCAATGTGCACACTTTTCCCTCAAGTATGGCTTGAGATAAACACTGCAAGCTCGTAACCTCAAAAAACACGGCTTTGAATAATATGCACAGGGGTAAGAGAATCATTGTTGTCACATCTTTCTCAAATAATTCTTTAAACATCTCTTCTGGTTAAGGCTCAACATCTATCACAGGTTCAAACATCCCTAGATTTCTGATATGCTCCAAATTACTCTCACAACTTTGGTTATTGTGTTATCATCATCCAAACAAACTGGATTGATCACCATTTGAGTATCTCTCTTCACTTCATATTCTTGGAGACTCTCGAAAACTGATGTTGTGAGATCTTCTTCATACGATACTTCAACCACTTTTCCCAACTAAACCGCTAAAAAATTCATCTCACAAAATATTTATAACAATCATGATACCTAGAGGTGTTTGCTAAACTATTGAATCTATCCCATGCTGAGAATAATGACTTTTCGTGATGTTGGATAAAACTTGTGAATATTTTTTGATTGAACACCTCGAAGTATTGTAGAAGAAAAATTCCTGCAAAGACTAGAAAAAGCAACACGAATGAATGAATATAATAAATACATAAATAAAATTAACTAAAAAATTAAGTAAAAGAAAATTTTGCCAATTTCAATCCCGGAAACAGCGCCAAAAACTTGATCGGACTTTCTTGCACAGTAATTCCCCAATAAACATAAAATAAAATTTTATACTCGAATGAATTGCAAGTGCACGAGTCAAGTTATAATATAGTGTACAAAGTACGAGTATCGTTCCACGGAGATTGATTAGATAAATTTAACTTAAACATGATTCTTTAATTAATTAAAATGAAAATTGGATTAATTAATAAATAAAATTGAAGGTCAAATAAAATAATTTACTAACACGATACAAATAATATAAAATAAATTAGTAAACACACAATTGTTAGGATCTTAGTTCATCTACTCTTGAATCTCTTCTAATGATTAAATTTCAATTATTAAGTCGTGATTTTGACGGAATTCCCTAGCATATCAATATACTTTGTCGAGCTATATTGATCTAATCAACAAAATGCAGTAACTAAGTGTCCTTGTATTATTTAACCATTGCAATCGCATTAACGAACCGTGAAATCCTCTGGCTTTTCAACCCATTGGACTATGGCTATCAAAAGCATCCAACCTCATATATCTATACAAGTTGTAGATCCATGAATTTTGTTATTATATCATGTTATAAAATCTCCTTTCGATTTCAATTATAATACATAAAATCCCTTCAAAGTTGATCATACTCAAAATTTGCAAGAAAAATCAATAACATAATTAGCTATACTTAAACCAAATTAAATCTTCAAGAAGAATTGACAACATAAATTTTTGGGGATAGGATCCCTTTAATACCAACTAAAGAAAGGACAAAAGACGAAAAACTCTTATTAAGTTATTGTTTTTCGGTTGAATTCTCTTGCTTTCCTCCATTTCCTAACTTCTGACTCCTTTCCGTGTGCCTCCTCCAATGAGTAATCCTCAAAATCCACCTCTCTCTCGTCTATTAGGGCTGGTATTTTTCCAAAAATCTACCACAAAAAGAAATAAATTTTCCAGGGTATTTTTCCATATTTCATCACGCTAGAGCGGACACAAACACATGCCCTAGTGCGAGGTCCTCGAATTTTTTTCAGGCATGCACGCTGGGGCTGGTGATTTCTCCCGCCCTAACGTGTTGTCCTCGCAGCTAGCTCTCTTGCGAGCTGGGCAAGGTAAAACCACCCGCTCTAGCGCACCCTGCTTGCACTTTTGTCAATAATTATCTTCTTTTTAGCAAGTCCACCTACAAATCAACCGAAACATGTGAAGGGCAAACAATATGCATAAATTGTGAATCAAAAAGAAAAACGCAGACTCGATACATAAACTTATGCCATAATGGATTAAAATTAACATAATAAAATATACAAAAACGACACATATAAAACTCCTCATACTAACATTTTGCTCGCCTCGAGCAAAATAAGTTACAAGATATAAAAACACAAGAAGTGGCTCAATGGTGCGTCCATGGTTCTGCTTTGCCTCAGAGAATATCCAACATAACATTCATTAATCAATGCACAACGATAGTTTTTGCACATCACCTAGAAGTTTACACACTATAATATTTCAAGATTTTAAACGTTTGTGTGTGCAATGTAGGTTTTAGACTCATACATTTCAATAGTTAAATTTCCAAAGCTGAAAGAGACTTTAATCAACATGTTGGTATAAATGTCACTCTCTCATGTCCCGCTTCACTAATTACCGACCCACGGCACAGATGGTTAGAACTTGCCAGGCACATATTAAAACATGAGTCATGGATACCTCAGACAAAATGAAATAGGTAAAAAGAGAGGAGTACAATGATATATCAATTTGTGCACATTCAGATTTTGCATCTGATTTTCTTCCACTCCATATATCCCCATCTTTTTAGCCTAGGAATATAATTTTATTCATTTATTTGGCTCCCTCACACCTTACATCTCCTTTTTCCAAATTTTTCTTTGCAAGAACTTTGTTCTTTTCACAAGTGCAACAAAATTCGTATTGTTTTTACTCCCTTACATATGAACAAGAGGTATGGAAACAAAGCTATGGTTTCAATTCAATCTCAGTTATTCAATTATAAGGCTTGATATATAGGTGATAAGCAGCGAACAACATATAACTGGTAAGCTTAGAACAAAGCATTGGCTCAAAATAAAGTTTCCTAACTCATCATTGTGTTGCTGGTAAGTGTTTGTGTTAAAGAACGTGTTCAAGTTCAATCTGGATGAAATTAATCTCAAATTCCCTTCAAAAAATATCAACTTTCACCATGTCATGCAATCCTCTACAACCAACAGTCGTGCAAAATATATATATCCTCCACTCAAAATTTTCTTCTATCCACACTAGGTATATGCTAAACTAACAAGGTGATACCAAAAAAAAGATTGTATGTTATCAATTCAATATCATCCTTAGGTATCAATTCTCAGTATACACTACAAGCTATTTCTCATTTGACACACATAGATGACAATGCAAATATGAAAAAAATAAACACAATAAATAATTCTAAAAAATAAAATTTAACAAACGACTACCCACCCCTCGTGACTAAAGGTGTGCAATGTCTCCATTGCATTAGATGACACACTAGACACAAAGCCTATTAAACGCAAGTAATTAAATGGAATAATAAGGAACGTAGAAAAAATGACAAGAAAAGAATTCCCCTGGTTGATTGTAAATCAGTAACCTTAAGTTCTGCAGATGTACATCAATCTTCTTATGCTATATAAATTTCTTAGGCCACCCATCATGCACTTCTTCCAATGTTCACGCCTTGCATGAAAATTTAAGGGATTAAGCAATATCAACTCACAAAGAAACAAGAACATGTACAAACTAAAATTATTTTAAGTAAATAACATATAAATAAAAATCTTGGGTTGTCTCCCAAGTAGCACTTAATTTGTCGGCTTGACCCTCAGAACCACTTATCAAAGAGTGGTTGATGCCCAAAGTAAATGTCAAATTATACCACATATGGTCTATGTTCCATATGCCCTAAAATAGCTTGATATAAACTCTGCAAACTCGTCATCTCAAAAAACATGGTTTTGAATAATAGGCACGAGGGTAAGTGTAATGTACCGTACTTTTAAACTATTTAAAATTTTGTGGAAAAACAAAATTTTCTTATATATGAAATAAACCTTTAAATTTCGATAAAAATAAACTGTTCATCTAAAATATTTGCAATAAAAAGATCAAAAATAAAGTTTGCAAAAAATATTTGTTCAAACAACGTGAAGAAATCTCGTAAAAAGTAGAGTATTAAAATCGTCACATAAAATCTTAAAACATAGGCAGTCAACGGGTTTAGCCTCTGCGCAGTCCGAGCTGACTCACTGTGTAGAGCCCAAAAATCACTACACGTAAAATCCATGCATTTATTTAATTATTAAAAGCATTTATTTAAGTTTAAAATGAGTTTTAGCCATGCATGACTTATTTAAATACATAATTTTAAATTATTTAAGTTTAGGTGATGCACGTTAAAATATTTTCTTGAGTTTCTTGTTTCAGATGAATATTCGATGCGGGATCGAGGAGATGAGACCGGGGATGATTTTTTGTAATTTTAAAAACGTGGTAATTTATTTTAAATTAAGTTTGGGGCATTTCATATAAGTTGTTGAGTTTCAGCATTATTAAAGCCTGAGTTATTTATTTAGGAATTTTAGAGTTTTAAAACTTTTAAAGATTTATTACATGTGCACTTTATTTTAAATTAAAGGATTTTGCTAAAGTTAGAGGTGGATTCGCATTTTATTTGTTGTTAATTACTAATTAAGCAATTTATTTTCCTAACTAATATCCCTAATCCCCTCCCCACTACCCAAAACTCACGCACACATTTATCTACACACACACACTCACGTACAAACACACACAATTCTTTCCCACTCTATTTTCAGATTTTTAATATTTTTGAGAGAGAAAACCTAGGGTTCTTGAGTATAGCAGAAGCCGCCCCTTTCTTTCAAATTTCCAGCAAGTTTTTGTGATTTTATTTCAAGAAAAATCAAGCCACAATCGTCCCGGATCAAGCCTCGCACCATCTCCGCTTCGGTATCGCCGTATCGTGAGTTTCTCACATCAAAGGCACGTATATTTTGTTATTTCTGCTTCGATCTCCTCATATTATGCGTTGTGTTGTTATTTATGAGTAAAAGTACATGTGTGATGGGTAAAAGTTTGAGCAATGGCGTTTGGATCAATTTTGAAACGGTTTTTGGATCACAAATCTCGATTTTTGCTGTCATATTTAAAACTACGATTTTTTTTGTCATGATTTTGAGAAAACTTTCAACATATAAAACGTAGAAATTTTTGATACCTTCGATTTGAAAGTAATTTCGAAATATTTGGATAAAAATTGAGTGAGTTATGACATTTTTCGTGGGACTGCTCAAACTGCATTTTTTCAGAAAATTATGTATTGATGCGTTCTTGAAGTTTTATTGTTGCAGGCTTCGTTGGAGATCGACGGGTGATCGTTGCTGCGTATAGGTATGCTTAGTTTGGGTTGGTATTTGGATTTCCGGGTAGTGTCGATAGGCACTTGAATTCATTAGAAGCCGTAGGAAACGATTTGGGGTTAATTTTCGTGTTTTGAGTTGTATTGTGTCGTAGGTTGGATGTCGTTGTTTTGGGGTGGTTGTACGGGTTTGGATTCAAGGTTATAGTATCCTAGGAAGGGTCTCGGGGTGTCGACTCTTGGTCGGGATGATCGAGTTAGGAGAAATAAGCCTTGAGTATATGAAATTTTCGTTGGTTCACGCGTACCGAGTCTGCACGGACCTGTACACGGACCCAGGCACGGGGTCCGTGCCCTTGTTTCCTCCTTATTGTCAGTAAACCGATCCTACACTGACCCTTCGACGGACCCTGACACGGGGTCCGTGCCTTTGTTTCCTTGGAAGTGTCAAATTTGCGAGCCTACACGGACCCCTAGCACGGGGTCCGTGTCCTCACTTCTTTTCGAGCATTTCTTTTGCGCACCTACACGGACCCAAGCATGGGGTCTGTGTACTTCATATTTTTGGGAAATTTTATTGTGTCTTGGAGTTTCATGTCTTGGGTTAGTACGATGATTTAAATGAGGTCAAGTCCCGAGTGTTTTAGAATGTCTTAAGTTATTTATTGAATTCGGTGGTGAGCACGTATACCTACGTCTAAGCTATGCAAGTTAAGTATTAAAAATTCATGTTAGTATGTGCAGCAGCGGCCCCAAAGGAAATCCAACGAATCTCTCAACGCCAAGTAAGTATGTTGACGTGCAAGAAAATATTTTCAAGTTTTTGAGGTGTGCTAAATGTCTCGTGACCAATGTATGTATGGGGTTGGAAAGCGTTAAATCATGAACGGGGACCAACCCACCCCGTTAAAGCATGAACAGGTTTAGATCAGGATTGGAAAGCGTTAAAGCATGAACGGGGACCAATCCACCTGTTAATTCATGAACGGAGATCTCATGTATGTGGCAGTGGATTCGTCCCTGTCAGCCCAGTACTGTGGTTTAGTCTGATCAGGCGATTTATTTTATGGGTCACTTGCATTGAAACATGCCTCTACGCAAAATAATGAAGTTATGTATGTTCGAGTATGCACAAGTATGCAAGCATGTTTAAGAAAAGTTTTATGACAACGGCACGTCTATGTTATGTACGTATGTTCAAGTTTATTTGCTAGTTCAAGTTCCCGTATGTACGTTCTATTTTGAAGTTGCATGTGGTTTTATTATGTATTACTCGTTACTTCCTGTTTATACGTGTTGAGTCTTGATCGATTCAGGTGAGGATGATTTCGCAGAGACTAGGGGTGGGGACCAAGGAGCTGGCTTGGACTGAACAGGAGGCTAGACCCGAGGACCGCCCAGTTTTAAGAGTTTATGAAATGTTTAAAAGTACTCTGATTTATGTTACTGGTTATGAGATTTTAAGAAAATAATTTTGGCAAACTTTACTTTGAGATCTTTTGTTACAACAGTTGTTGATATGAACAATTTCTTTTATCGAATTTTGAAGGTTCATTTCTTATTTAAGAAAATTTTTAATTTTTCCGCAAATTTTAAGTAGTAAAAGTACGGTACGTTACAGTTGGTATCAGAGCCAGGTTCTTGTAAAGGGTTACGCTTACTGCCAGTTGCAAGAAGCTCTTCCGCAAATTTTAAGTAGTAAAAGTACGGTACGTTGCAGTTGGTATCTGAGCCAGGTTCTTGTAAAGGGTTACGCCTACTGCCAGTTGCAAGAAGCTCACGAAGTCACACCTCAAGTCTGTAAGTTTTAAAGTTTTTAATTATGTTATGTAGTGAGCATTGAGTCATAATTTCAGCATGCGTATATTAAAATTCAAGTACGTGCATCTTATGATATTGATATCATGTTAATGCATGTGGGGCTTACGTGTTGGGTAAATTATGGAACAGTATGCCTCCTAGACGTTTGATTGACCGTGAAGCTAGGGATGAGTATAGAGAGGCTCGAGAGGAGGGGAGAGACGCTCCTCCTCCTCCACCACCAGATTTGCAAGCTCAGATGCTTGCTGGGATGACTCAGTTCTTCGCACAGTTTGCGGGGAACCAAACTGCAGTAGATTCAGGGGCGAGGCCCCGACCTGAGGCTGTGTATGAAAGATTTAGGAGGATGAATCCGAAGGATTTTTCGGGTACCACTGACCCGATGATAGCTAAAGGATGGATTAAGTCCATCGAGGTAATCTTTGATTTTATGGAACTGACCGATGCAGATAGGGTCAGGTATGCCACGTTCCTTCTGACAGGGGACGCCAGACTATGGTGGGAGAGTGCGTCAGTGTCAGTCAACTTGCAGGTGTTGCCTTGGAATGGTTTCAAGGAGGTATTATACTCCAAGTACTTCACTGAAGAAGTATGAACCAGATTGACCAGGGAGTTCATGACGTTGCGTCAGGGGGATAGCAGCGTTGCGGAGTTTGTGAGGAAGTTTGAGAGGGGGTGTCACTTTGTGCCCCTGATAGCTAATGATGCCCGGAGTAAGTTGAGGCATTTTATGGATGGGTTGCAGCCGATCTTGCGCCGTGATGTTTGAGTTGCTGGTCCTACGACTTATGCAATTGCCGTATCTAGAGCCTTGGCGGCAGAACAGGATCAGAGAGATATTGAGGCTGACAGGCAGGGCAAGAGGCCCTATCAGGCTCCACTGCAGCAGCAACAGCAGCGACCTCCGTTCAAGAAGCCGTTCCAGGGACATCCAGGGAAGAGGCCATATCAGGGACCGCCAAAGGGCAAGGGTCCAATTTAGCAACAGATGGCGCCTCAGAAGCCCGGTGATTTCCCAGTGTGTCCTAAGTACAACCGCTAGCACCCGGGACAATGTTTGTATGGGTCAGGCAAGTGTTTTAAATGTGGAGCCATTGACCACATGTTGAAAGAGTGCCCACAGTGGAGGCAGCCGACTCAGGGCAGAGTGTTCGCCATGCATGCACAGGAGGCGAACCCAAACACGACATTACTGACCGGTAAACTTATCTACCTAAGCTCAGTATTATTTTGCCTTGCATGTTGAAATTTTATTTGGGATTACTAGTGTGCTAGCAATATTTTTGAGTGACTTGGGATATTAATTTTCCGCTATGCTTGAGGTTAATATTAGAATTTTGGGAGATAGAAGTTTTGTGTTGTACTAACGTCTCTCAGGAAATATTTTCATTAAGAGAATAGCTACTCAGGCCTTGATAGATTCAGGAGCCACCCATTCATTTATCTCGGAGATGCTCGCTAGTCACATGGATATCAAGACCATCGGCCTTGACGTGAATTACTCCGTGACAATCCCATCAGGGGAAGAGTTGTCAGCTACTAGCATGGTCAGAGACATTGATCTCGAACTGCAAGGCCACCTAGTGTATGCAGATTTGATTGTGTTGCCGATGCCGGAATTTGATACTATGTTGGGTATGAAATGGCTGACAAAGAACAGAGTCCTGATTGATTTTCAGAAGAGATCAGTATTGGTTAGACCGTTGGGCATGGAACAGTTTCTATTTGAACCAGCAAGATGGAGGAGTTTCCCTCACATGATCTCTTGCATGCAGGCGCGGAAACTTATTTCCCAGGGGTGTCAAGCTTTCTTGGCCAGCATCATTTCAGCACCTGACATACCCACTCCGTCATTATCAGATGTGCCAGTAGTCCGAGACTTCCCAGACGTCTTTCCTGACGACGTCACAGGTCTTCCACCAGAGAGAGAGGTGGAGTTTGCAATCGATCTTATGCCAGGCACAGTGCCAATCTCTAAGGCACTGTACCATTTAGCTCCAACTGAGATGCTAGAACTCAAACAGCAGATTCAGGAGCTCCTTCAAAAGGAATTCATTCGCCTTAGTTTCTCACCGTGGGGCGCACCAGTACTCTTTGTAAAGAAGAAATATGGGAGCATGAGGCTGTGTATCGATTACCGATAATTGAACAAAGTAACGATCAAGAATAAATACCCACTTCCAAGGATCGAGGACTTGTTCGATCAGTTGCAGGGAGCCACAGTGTTCTCTAAGATATATCTTCGATCGGGGTATCATCAACTGAAGGTGAAAGATGCAGATGTTCATAAGACAGCCTTCAGGACCAGGTATGGGCATTATGAGTTCTTAGTGATGCCGTTTGGACTGACGAATGCTCCAGCAATTTTCATGGACCTCATGAACCGAGTATTTCAGCCTTACCTTGATCAGTTCGTCATAGTATTTATTGACGACATTCTCATTTACTCAAAGGGCCGAGAGGAGCGCAGCCAGCATTTGAGGACAGTTTTGTAGATCTTGCAGAGTTGCAAGTTATTTGCGAAGTTCAGTAAGTATGAATTCTGGTTAGAGAAGGTAGCCTTTTTGGGGCACATAGTGTCAAGCAGCGGTATTGAGGTAGATCCAGTGAAGGTGGCAGCCGTTAAGGATTGGGTTGAGCCGAAGAATGCCTCAAAGATTCGCAGTTTTCTGGGTTTAGCAGGTTACTACCCTAAGTTTATTCAGGGATTTTCGTCAATAGCAGTGCCACTCACTTCACTGACCAAGAAGAATGCTAAGTTCGTGTGGAGCGGCGAGTGTCAGAAGAGCTTCAATACTTTGAAGCAAGCTCTCATTTCAGCGCCAGTGTTAGCCATGCCATCCGGACAAGGAGATTTTGTGCTATACACCGATGCATCTAAGCTTGGGTTAGGCGCAGTGTTGATGCAGCATGGTCGGGTAATAGCTTATGCTTCCAGATAGTTGAAGGTGAATGAGAATAATTATCCGACTCATGATTTAGAATTATCCGCCATTGTCTTTGCATTGAAGATTTGGAGACACTACTTGTACGGTGAGAAATGCCATATATTTACCGATCACAAGATTCTCAAGTATTTCTTCGCGCAGAAAGAACTGAATATGAGACAGAGACGGTGGTTGGAGTTGGTAAAAGACTACGATTGTGAAATTAGCTACCATCCAGGGAAAGCTAATGTTGTGGCAGATGCCTTAAGCCGTAAAGTTGCAGTCGTAGCACAGTTGTCAGTACAGAGACCTCTTCAGTCTGAGATTCAGAGGTTTGGGTTAGAGGTTTATCCCAAGGGCAGAGCTCCTAGACTATCTAATCTGACAGTCAAATTCGACTTGCTAAACCGAATCCGTACAGGACAACCTTCAGATGAGCAGTTGCAGAAATGAAGGCTGAAAGATGAAGCTAAGGGCAGTGTACCCTACACAGTGTCAGATGGTATAGTGAGATACAGAGGTAGAATGTGGGTGCCTAATGTTGATTCGATCAGAGAGGATATTCTGACATAGGCACATGCATCTCCGTATTCAATCCACCCAGGAGGTATCAAGATGTACAAGGATTTGCAGATTTTGTATTGGTGGCCAGGGATGAAGCGAGACATCCGTGGTTTGTGTCTGAATGTCTCACTTGTCAGCAAGTGAAGGCGGAGCACCAAAGACCAGCAGGGATGCTTAAGCCACTCCATATCCCCGAGTGGAAATGGGATAATATCACCATGGACTTCATTGTTGGCTTGCCGAGATCAGTCAGAGGATCCAATACCATTTGGGTCATAGTGGATCGACTCACTAAGTCAGTGCACTTCTTGCCAGTAAAGACGACTTTCTCCATGACGCAGTATGCGGAGCTCTATATCAAGGAGATAGTCTGATTGCACGGGATCCCAGTTTCTATTGTGTCCGACAGGGACCCGAGGTTTACATCGTCATTTTGGAAGAGCTTACATGCATCCATGGGGACGAAGTTGCTTTTCAGTACCGCTTTTCACCCGCAGAAAGATGGCCAGTCTGAGCGAGTGATCCAGGTTTTGGAGGATTTATTGCGAGCCTGTGTAATAGATATCCAAGGGAGTTGGGAATCAAAGCTACCTCTAGTGGAGTTTATCTACAACAACAGTTTTCAAACATCCATAGGTATGGCTCCCTACGAGGCTTTGTATGGAAAGAAGTGCCGATCGCTGATTCACTGGGATGAAGTTGGGGAAAGAGAAGAACTTGGTCCAGAGATAGTTCAGCAGACTGCAGATGTGGTGGTCAAGATCCGTGACAGGATGAAGACCGACCAGAGTCGTCAGAAGAGTTATGCTGATAAGAGAAGGAGAGATCTCGAGTTTTCCGTAGGTGATCACGTTTTTATAAAGATAGCGCCCATGAAGGGTATTATGAGATTTGGGAAAAGAGGCAAGCTGAGCCCGAGGTTCATTGAAACTTTCGAGATTCTGGACAAAGTTGGGACACTATCCTATCGTGTTGCCCTTTCGCCGAATCTGGCCGGGGTACACAATGTGTTCCATGTCTCAATGCTGAGGAAATACCTAGCTAATCCTTCGCATGTTTTGAGCTACGAACCGTTACGGTTGGCTCCAGACCTGTCTTCTGAGGAAAGACCTGTCCAAATCCTAGACAGACAGGAGCACAGAGTTCAGAACAAGGTGACCAAGCTGGTCAAAGTTCAGTGGCTGAATCAATCAGTGGAAGAGGCCACTTGGGAGACTGAAGCTGATATGAGAATTCGCTACCCTGGAGTTATTCAGTAAGATTTAATTTCGGGGACGAAATTTATATAAGTGGGGGAGAAATTGTAGAGGCCAAAAATCAGTACACGTAAAACCCATGCATTTATTTAATTATTAAATGCATTTATTTAAGTTTAAAATGAGTTTTAGCCATGCATGACTTATTTAAATACATTATTTTAAATTATTTAAGTTTAGGTGATGCACGTTAAAATATTTTCTTGAGTTTCTTGTTTCAAGCAAATATTCGATGCGGATCAAGGAGATGAGACCGGGGACGATTTTTGGTAATTTTAAAAACGTGTTAATTTATTTTAAATTAAGTTTCGGGCATTTCATATAAGTTGTTAAGTTTCAGCATTATTAAAGCCTGAATTATTTACTTAGGAATTTTAGAATTTTAAAACTTTTAAAGATTTATTACATGTGCACTTTATTTTAAATTAAAGGATTTTGCTAAAGTTCGAGGTGGATTAGCATTTTATTTGTTGTTAATTACTAATTAAGCAATTTATTTTCCTAACTAATATCCCTAATCCCCTCCCCACTAACCAAAACTCACGCACACATCTATCTACACACACACACTCACGTACAAACACACACAATTCCTTCCCACTCTATTTTCATATTTTTAATATTTTTTAGAGAAAAAACCCAGGGTTCTTGAGTATAGCAGTAGCCGCCCCTTTCTTTCAAATTTCCAGCAAGTTTTGGTGATTTTATTTCAAGAAAAATCGAGCCACAATCGTCCCGGATCAAGCCTCGTACCATCTCCGCTTCGGTATCGCCGTATCGTGAGTTTCTCACATCAAAGGCACGTATATTCTGTTATTTATGCATCGATCTCGTCATATTATGCGTTGTGTTGTTATTTATGAGTAAAAGTACATGTGTGATGGGTAAAAGTTTGAGCAATGGCGTTTGGATCAATTTTGAAACGGTTTTTGGATCACAAATCTCGATTTTTGCTGTCATATTTAAAACTGCGATTTTTTTTTGTCGTGATTTTGAGAAAACTTTCAACATATAAAACGTAGAACTTTTTGATACCTTCGATTTGACAGAAAATTCGAAATATTTGGGTAACAATTGAGTGAGTTATGGCACTTTTCGTGGGACTGCTCAAACTGCATTTTTTCAGAAAATTATGTATTGATGCGTTCTTGAAGTTTTATTGTTGCAGGCTTCGTTGAGATCAACGGGTGATCGTTGCTGCGTATAGGTATGCTTAGTATGATGTTGGGTTAGTATTTGGATTTCCGGGTAGTGTCGATAGGCACTTGAATTCATTAGAAGCCGTAGGAAACGATTTGGGGTTAATTTCCATGTTTTGAGTTGTATTGTGTCGTAGGTTGGATGTCGTTGTTTTGGGGTGGTTGTACGGGTTTGGATTCAAGGTTATAGTATCCTAGGAATGGTCTCGGGGTTCCGACTCTTGGTCGGGATGATCGAGTTAGGAGAAATAAACCTTGAGTATATGAAATTTTTGTTGGTTCACGCGTACCGAGCCTGCACGGACCTGTACACGGACCCTGGCACGGGGTCCGTGCCCTTGTTTCCTCCTTATTGTCAGTAAACCGATCTTACACTGACCCTTCGACGGACCCTGACACGGGGTCCGTGCCTTTGTTTCCTTGGAAGTGTCAAATTTGCGAGCCTACACGGACCCCTAGCACGGGGTCCGTGTCCTCACTTCTTTTCGAGCATTTCTTTTGCGCACCTACACGGACCCAGGCATGGGGTCTGTGTACTTCATATTTTTGGGAAATTTTATTGTGTCTTGGAGTTTCATGTCTTGGGTTAGTACGATGATTTAAATGAGGTCAAGTCCCGAGTGTTTTAGAATGTCTTAAGTTATTTATTGAATTCGATGGTGAGCACGTATACCTAAGTCTAAGCTATGCAAGTTAAGTATTAAAAATTCATGTTAGTATGTGCAGCAGCGGCCCCAAATGAAATCCAACGAATCCCTCAACGCCAAGTAAGTATGTTGACGTGCAAGAAAATATTTTCAAGTTTTTGAGGTATGCTAAATGTCTCGTGACCAATGTATGTATGGGGTTGGAAAGCATTAAATCATGAACGGACACCAACCCACCCCGTTAAAGCATGAATGGACTTAGATCAGGATTGGAAAGCATTAAAGCATGAACGGAGACCAATCCACCCGTTAAAGCATGAACGGGGATCTCATGTATGTGGCAGTGGATTCGTCAATGTCAGTCCAGTACTGTGGTTTAGTCTGATCAGGCGATTTATGTTATGGGTCACTTGCTTTGAAACATGCATCTACGCAAAATGATGAAGTTATGTTTGTTCGAGTATGCTCAAGTATGCAAGCATGTTTAAGAAAAGTTTTATGACAACGGCACGTCTATGTTATGTACGTATGTTCATGTTTATTTGCAAGTTCAAGTTCCCGTATTTACGTTCTATTTTGAAGTTGCATGTGATTTTATTATGTATTACTCGTTACTTCCAGTTTATACATGTTGAGTCTTTAGACTCACTAGATTTGATCGATGCAGGTGAGGATGATTTCGCAGAGACTAGGGGTGGGGACCAAGGAGCTGGCTTGGACTGAACAGGAGGCTAGACCCGAGGACCGCCCAGTTTTTAAGAGTTTATGAAATGTTTAAAAGTACTCTAATTTATGTTACTGGTTATGAGATTTTAAGCAAATACTTTTGGCAAACTTTACTTTGAGATCTTTTGTTACAACGGTTGTTGAGATGAACAATTTCTTTTATCGAATTCTGAAGGTTCATTTCTTATTTAAGTAAATTTTAATTTTTCTGCAAATTTTAAGTAATAAAAGTACGGTACGTTTCACACTGGTCCCCACCTCTCGCCTCCTCAAACTCGTCCTCACCTGCATCGATCAAGTCCAGTAAGTCTAAAGACTCAAGACATATAAACTGGAGATAACAAATAATATGTAATAAAACCACATGCATCTTTAAAGTAAAGCGTACATACTTGAAACTTGAACGTAATAACATAAACATAGACATGCCATAATCATAAAACTTTTCATAAACATACTTGCATCATACATACTTGAACATGCATAAACTTCATCATTTTGTGTAGGGATATATTTCAAAGCAAGTGCCCATAATATAAATGCTTCTGATCAAATTAAACCACAGTACTGGGCTGGCAGGGATGTCCACTACCACATACATGAGATCCCCGGTCATGCTTTACCGGTGTATTGGTCCCTGGTCATGCTTTACCGCTTTCCAATCCTGATCTAAACCCGGTCATGATTTACCGGGGTGGAGAGGTCACCGACCACGTTCACTGGCTTCCAAACCCGTTCATAATTGGTCACAAGACATTTTGCATGCCTCAAAAACATACAATTTTCTTATGACGTTCTAAATCGCTCGGGGCTTGACCTTGTTTAATCATCATACTAAACCATGACATCAACCCCAGAAACAAATCTAAAATGATGTGTGGACATTTCCCAAAACATAGAAGACATGAGCCTGAACTAGTGTTTAAAAATTTTGGGACAAGAGCCTAGGCGCCAAACAAAGCGGCGCTGCAATGCCGCAGCTCTAGCGCTGCGGAGCCACAAAGGCAGCACCGCGGCGCTAGAGTTACGAGGATCGGGCGCTGCAGCGCCACAAAAGCAGCGCCGCGGTGCTAGATTTGCGAGGATCGGGCGCTATGGAGCGCTACGGCGCTAACCCTGTGCAATTCCAACTCCATGAACACATTTTATGCAATTTCAAAGCCACGCTCAAACGACTCAAACCGATGCAACCAAAACTCTTCCTAGGACGCTAGGGCAATGATCCAAACTCACACAATGACCCAAAACGATGCACCACAAACAACGCAACACAATCCGTGAACACGATATTTTGACACCAAAGCTCTTTCTACGACTTCTAATGCAATCAAATGCCTATCGACACAAAACGTAGCACTAAAAATCGAACCAACATCATACTAAATATACCTAAACTAGCAGCGATCGCCCGTCATTTCCCAACAAAGCCTGCAACAATAAAACTTCAAGAAAACGTAAAGAACACATTTTCAGAAAATTGCAGTTTGAGCAGTCCCACGAAAACCAACATAACTCACTCGTTTATTATCCAACAATTACGAATTTATTGTCAAATCGAAGATATCGACAAGTACAATGTTTTATGTGTTGAAAGTTTTTCCAGAAAATGGATCAAATTTTCACAGAAATCGAAATGACAGCATACATGTTTTTAGATCTAAAAATTATGATCCAAAAATCATTTCAAATGTTTTGCTCAAACCTTTTTACATCATACATGGATTTTTACGCATAATAAACATCACAACACATAATATAACGAGATCGATGCAGAAACAATAGATTATACATGCCTTGATCTTTAAAGTTACCGAAACGACGACACTGAAGCGGTAAGAGTGCGAGGGTTGATCCGGGACGAAACATGGCACGATTTTCTTGAAGAAATGCATGAGAATTTGATGAAAATCTTGAAGGGGAGTGGCTGCTGGGGAAAGGGCTTAGAACCCTAGCTATTCTCTCAAAAAAATAAAACAAACCAAATGAAATATGTGTGTGTGTATATCGTGTATGGGTGTGTGTAAAAGTGTGTGTGTGCGTGCGTTTTTGTGTAAAATGAAGGGTATAAAATTTTCTTAATTACACAATTAAAAATTCTAATTAAAAATGTTAACTCCCACCAACTAAACAAAATCCTCTAATTTAAAATAAAATGCACAATTGCAAACTTTAAAAGTTTAATGTCATAAAATCACCTAATAATTAAATTAGGCTTTAAAATGCTAAAAACTTAATAAATAATTTAAAATGACACTTTCTTGACTTGAAATAAAATACCACATTTTACAATCGCCAAAATCATCGCCGGTCTCTTTTCCTCGATCTCGCATCGAATAATCGCCTGAAACATAAAACTCGGGAAAACATTTTAACGTTCATCACATAAACATAAATAATTAAAATAATGCAATTTAATAAATCATGCATCTACAAAAAAAAAATCAATTTAAAATTTAATAAATAATTTAACGGTTTAAATAAATGCATGGGTTTTACGTGTACTGATTTTGGGCTCTACAGTAAGAGAATCATTGTTGTCACGTCTTTCTCAGATAATTCTTTAATCATCTCTTCTGGTTGAGGCCCAACATCTATCACAGGTTCAAACATCCCTAGATTTCTGGTCTGCTCCAAATTACTCTTACAACTTTGGTTCTTTATGTTATCATCATCAAACCAAACTGGATTGATCACCGTTTGAGTATCTCGCTTCACTTCATATTCTTGGAGACTCTTGAAAACTGATGTCGTGAGCTCTTCTTCATACGATACTTCTTCAACCACTTTTGCCGACTGAGTCTGATCCTCTATCGATTCCCCAGTCAATGTCACGTATTTGTCCACCATACCCTCAAGTTGACCCATAATTAATTTTAATATATCTTCATCTCCATCAAAAATAGCCGAATGGTTGGATTATAAAGTCTGGGTAACTAGTTTTGGAAAGGTATTGATGGCTCCAGCTCTGCAGTGAAGGATATCAATGCTGATGGTAGTCAAAATCAGCTATATCATTTAACAAATGTATCCTCTCATCATCATCTAAGCTAAATATGGGACTACCTGTTGCCAGATCTCCATTGATCACCCATCTTTGTGTTTCTGCATCCAGACCGTTAAAAAAATTCGGTTCAAAAACTATTTAGAACAATCATGATACCTAGAGTTGTTTGCTAAACTATTGAATCTGTCACGTGCTGAGTAAAATGACTCTTCGTGTTGTTGGGTAAAACTTATGAATAGTTTTTTACGGAACATCTCGAATTATTGTACAAGAAAAATTCATGCAAAGATATACTAGAAAAATCACGCATGAATGAAGTATAATAAATACATAAATAAAATTAACTAAAAAATTAAGTAAAAGAAAATTTTGCCAATTTTAATCCCTGGCAACGCGCCAAAAACTTGATCGAGTTTTTCTTGAACAGTAAATCCCAATAAATAAAATAAAAGTTTATGCTCGAATGAATTGCAAGTATATGAGTCAAATTATAATATAGTGTACGAAGTACAAGTATCGTTCTTGCAGAGATTGATTAAACGAATTTAACTTAAACACAGTTAATTAAAACAAAAATTGGATTAATTATTAAATTAAATTGAAGGTTAAATAAAATAATTCACTAACACGATATGAATAATATAAATCAAATTAGTAAACAAATAATTGTTAGGATCTTGGTTCACATATCCCTGAATCTATTCTAATGATTGAATTTCAATTATTAAATCATGTTTTTGACAGAATTCCCTAGTATATCAATATAGTCTGTCGAGCTAGCTATATTGATCTAATCACAAAATGTAGTAACCAAGTTGTTGGAACTTTTCAAGTTCGTAATCTTTATTTTGATGTTAACAAAACTTGTTATTGTGTTTCTAACATATTTACTCAAGTGTGAAGTTGCAAACACAAGAAGCAAGCTGAAACTGAATTTTGCACAAACTGAATTTCTGGCGAGCTTTGGTATTTTGATGATATCTCTCAACTGGATTATCCAAATGACAATCCGCCAACTAGACTGATTAGAAAACTCAATTTGGAACAAATCATATTTCACGTCAGTTGGGCAAAATCGGATGTTATCATGGTCTAACGGATCGCTCAATTACCGAACTGATCACACGAAAACAGCAATCAGTTGAGTTTGAGCAGCTGCGGTATTTTGGTCATATCTTTCAGCTCGGTTATCAAAATGAAGCGATTCAGTATGCGTTGGAAAGATAAGACGATGATCTACAAATCATCTTCAGAAGTAAAAGTCTGAATCAAAGCCTAAGATGCTGATAAATGACGATGAAGTTACTAGTTCTGCACAAACTGAAATCAGCTAGGCTGATTTCAGCACACCAGCTGAAACTGAACCAACTGTACCAACTGTAGACCAGTTGAACCAGACCAGCTGAACTGAACCAGCTGAAACTGAACCAGACCAGCTAAAGACCAGTTGAACCAGTCCAACTGAACCAGTTGAACTGAACCAGACCAACTGAACCAGTTGAACTGATTGACCAGTTGAGTTGACAAGTTGACCAGAGTTGACCAGTCGAGAAAATGTCCAGCAAGATGAATTTGACCGTTGCAATTCAAGAAACAGTACAGAAACTTTCCAACGGTCATATTCTTGTTTCTAACGTATATATCAGTGTTGGAGCCTATAAATACAACATATTGAAGATCAAACAACAGCTTTTGAAGTGGATTCAAAGCATGGGCAGTTAGCATGAAGATATCAGCTAGTTGAGAGCACAAGCCCTTGTGTGAGGATACATTTGAGATATACACTGTAAATGATAAATTCCTCACACACAATCACTCACACATATACAAGAGAGTTGAACTTCAAAGATTATTTGAGTGAGTCTTGCACAAAGACAATAAACTTGTGTATGTAGTCTTTGCATATGAGACATTAAACAATATGCTGATCGTGAGGTGCTGCCTACAATCTTGAGTGCTAGAAGTTCTAGTTGGGTGCTGCCCTTCCGGAATGGGTTTGTACAA
Organism: Primulina tabacum; assembly: GCF_025594145.1. Classification (NCBI taxonomy): domain Eukaryota; kingdom Viridiplantae; phylum Streptophyta; class Magnoliopsida; order Lamiales; family Gesneriaceae; genus Primulina; species Primulina tabacum. Next base: position 7,026,481 of record NC_134556.1, on the reverse strand, counting down.
GTAGTTGTATAAATCAAAGTCTTCTAGTGGATCCTTCCCAAGGGGAAGAAGGGGTGACGTAGGAGTGTTTGAAATCTCCGAACATCCATAAACAAATTCGTGTCTATTTATTTATTGCATTTACTTATCATTTCCATTAGTTTTAAAGATGCATTGTTGAAGCATTTTATGTATTCTTCAAATACCAAAATACTGCATACCAAGTGTTTGATAAAATGCTTCAACCCAAAATATTTTTTAGTCATTCAACTTGCATATATTTTAAATGCTTTACAAAATATTTAATTGGTTTCTACGAAGGATTATTTCGAGTGTTTTCCGCTTGGTTTGAATACCAAACTAGATTTAATTCATCGGTGTTCAATATTTCAAGAACCGAGCTATTGTAGCTCAACGATTACCCCCTAATCGATCCCAACACAAGTGTCTTTTTGTTATTAACAATTGCAATCTCATTAACGAACCGTGGAATCCTCTATATTTCGGCCTATTGGACTATGGCTATCAACATGTATATAACATCATATGCCTATGCAAGTTGTAGATTCATTAATTATATTATTATATGAAGGATCATTTGCAGAGCACCTTGATGTGCTTCAAACAAAATATTCTCCAAGAGCTTCAATAGCTCGTGTTCTAATAATGTATACATTGATGAATTAGATCGAGTTTGGTATAGAACCAAGCAGAAAATACTCGAAATAATCATTTGTTAAAAAAACAGTGATATATTTGTATATCTTGTGTAACTAAATAACCAAAAGACTAGATTAGTTTTTGCATTCATTAGTTCAGTTATGGTGAGAACTGAACCAACGGATGCTCTAACTAGTTAAATCAGTTTAAAAACAATAGTTAAAAAGTTAAACACACAAGATATGTTTATGAATGTTCGGAGACTTCAACTGCTCCTACGTCACCCCTCATACCACCGCGGGTAGGATTCACTAGAAGACTTTGATCGATACAAATACTTGTACAAACCCATCCAGCTAGGACTTACTCACTGCTTAACTGAACTCCTAGACTAGACTGAAGGCAGCACCTTCCAGTCAACACTTCTTTAATTTCTATGTCAGAAAGACTACATACACAAGTTTAACGTCTTTGTGCAAGACTGTATTTGAGTGGTGGTGTGTTTGTGTGTGAGAACTGATCTCTGAAAACTACCCGAAAGTGTTCTCACACACTGAGGGAAATATGCTTCTAATCTAAAGCTGATAACACATTTAAGTGTTCCCTCGACTGGGCTAAATGCTTCTCTCTTAAGCTGATATGACTTTTAAGCGTGCCCTTTTCTTTTCTCTCTTGTATTGTATATATATCTTCACTGATCTTCACCCTCTATTTATAGGCGCGAAGTTTGATCGTACAGTGAGACTCAATTATTGTATCTGTTGCATTTTGAATATGTTCCTCGAAATTTGTCTTGTTCTTTCGGGAACACTTTTGTCTTTAAGCTCTGATGCAACGTCCATTATTGTCCTTTGACTAGACAAAAGTTTTTGAACCTTTGCGCACAGTTGGATTCCACTTAGTTCAGCTTGTCTTGATCTGCAACTGATTGCTCCAAATTGATGTTCTGAACTGGTCAGTTGAATTGATCTTCAGTTGGGCTGGTGAAATCAGTTGACTCGTCAGTTGAACTGATTTCACTCTTATTCAGTTGAACTGATCTTCAGTTGGGCTCTTCATCAGTTGAACACTCCTTCGGCTGGCCGGGCTTCTGAGGTTCTTTTGCTGAACCACCTATCAACTGAACAATCAGTTGAACTCATTTTGACACATCAGTTGAACTGGTCTAGTTTGGTTGATCAGTTGATGCTTTCAGTTGGCGTCTTCGACAGCTTCCGTTTTGGCTCGTAACTGATTATTTCAGTTTCAGCTATCTGCGCACTAAGGTAAATTATTAAAAACAAACAAACAAGTTTTGTTCACATCAAAATTAAGATTGCGAACATGAAATATTCCAACATTATATCATGTTATAAAATCTCCTCTCGATATCAATTATAATACATAAAATCATATTTCAGTTATAACATATAAAATCCATTCAAAGTTGATCACACTCCAAAGTTGCAAGAAAATTCAATAACATATTCAAGTATACTTAAATCAAATTCAATCTTTAAAAAGAATTCACAACATAAATATTTGGGGATAGAATCCTCTTGATCACAAATAAAGAAACGAGAAAAGAATAAAAATGCTTATTAAGTTCTTGTTCTTCAATTGAGTTCTTTTCTCTCCTCCGTCTCCTAGCTTCCGGCTCCTTTCCGTTCCCTTCCTCCGATGAATAATCCTCAAAATCCACCTCACTCTCATCTATTAGGGCTTCTATCAATTATTTTTTTCCAAAAATCTACCACATAAGTAAATAAATCGTCCAGGGTATTTTTCTATATTGAGTCACGCTAGGGCGGGCACAAACACCTGCCCTAGTGCGAGGTCCTCGGATGTTTTCCAGACATGAACGCTAGGCAGGCCAAATCACCCGCCCCAGCGTCAGCCCCAGCGCACAGTCCTCAGAGATAACTCTCTTTCACGAGCAGGTAAAAACACCTGCCCTAGCGTGCCGTGCTTGCACTTTTGCCAATAATTCCCTTCTTTTTACCAAATCCACCTACAAATCAACCGAAACATGTGAGAAACAAATAATATGCATAAATTATGACTAAAACATAAAAGTGCAGACTCGATACCATAAACTTATGTGATAATGAATTAAAATTAACATAATAAAATTTGCATAAACGACACATATCACCTTCTTCTTGTCATCAGTAGTCTATTCTGATTGATGTTTCTCAATCATCTGTGGTGCTCCATTTGTAGGCTACTGCAGTGTTGGCCTTCACTATTCTGATTGGTTTTTAGTAATGACGTAACACATGTCATCGTCTTGGACTGCCAGATGAGCTTACATTCTGATTTTTCAATTATCAAACTCTTCTTTGGAAAACATGATAATTTTGCGAAAAGATGTCATCAATATATATGTGTTAGTTCATAGGTCGAGAGAACCCTCTCTAATGCCTCTTGTTAGGATCGGTGGAGGTGCTTTAGGGGGGGAGGTTAATAAACACCTCACAAATTTATTCTCTTTTAAATATCAGGTGATCTCTAATGGCGTTAATAGAAGAAGTATGATCTAGACTTTCAAAGTTCAGCAGAAAATTGGTATATCATGCGGAATGAGTCTACCCAGACTTTGTGAATATATATAGGAAATAGTAATGCATTAAATAAAACACAAGAGTTGTTTCTGGAAATTCGAAGGATAAAAGGCTTCTATGTCTTCATTTATTCTGTTTTCAGAAGGTATCTAGTTAAAGAATTTGATATTTAAAGCTTGTGTAAACATGCACTTTAGTAGGACATAAAAATTCCCGCTGAAATTCTTAGTATCAAATTCTCAAACCTTGAACACGCTTCTGATCAGAAAGATTCTTTCTATAACTTACAAAAGGTTCACTCAATTTATAATAAAAATCTAAGATTATAGCGAGTGAAGGATTAACACAATATTATCTCTAAAAAAGTATGATAAAACTTTATGAGAGTGATTGGAAGGTTTTCCAGGAAAGGCTCTTAGAATAATAGTTGTAGATAAATTTTGTGAGTGTCTTTCTTCCATGCTAAGAAGATTGTTGGATTTTTATAGATGTTTTCCAACGTTCAAATCTAAATGGCTAATAATTAGTAGTACCATAAATGCAATCATACAAATTTTTCAAATGTCAATTAAAGTTGTTCAGAAATAGAATGCGGCAATTAATGTTTGACATAGGATGTCAAAATATCTAACATTATTAACATACTGGACATCTTCTTAACATTCGTTTTGCTGATTTTATGCTCCATAAATAAGAGAGTAGATAAAATGCTCATAAACGACTATTGACAAGATTCAGTAATCTAAGGATGATCGGTAACGCTTGTCCATTTAATTAAGTAAACATTGAAGAACCATCATATGTGAGCAAGCAGTCTTCTGAACTAACGAACTATTGAATTTTATTGGTGAGATGAATTTTAATATAACCGAAGTATTTATTTAATATGAACACATCACCGAAATCTTAAATGCTCCAAGACATAAGTGTGAGGATTCAGAATTTCGAAGTAAATCATGTAAGTCATAAAACTTGACATGAATCTTAAAACTTTAAACTTAACCATAAAACTCAACAATAAACTTAACATTTCAGCTAACACGGCTCGAGGGAGAAACTCAAAAGCACGAGAATTAGCTCAAAGGGAATCTATGCTATTAAAAACCGCAATAATCGAAGCGTCTTCATTGGAGGAGTAAATCCCTAGCTCATGAACCCAAGATTTTAGCTCAAGAAAGCTCATTCCTTCTTGTCTTAAAGAACCAAAAATACAGCTAAGAGAAGAGCTAGGAGGCTTGGACAAATTTATTATGGAAGAATTGTCCCTTTAGTAAACCACGGTGTCTCTTGAGGATGGATAAAATTTTAACCATGAATAGAGTTTTGACCATATTTATATTCATGATTGGGCTTCAATATTTCGGCTGAATGGAGGTAGATCAACAGCCACTTTTCTCCTATAAATATCACCTTAAGCCTCACACAAATTGCACTCCAAGAATCCTCACAAGCCCCTTAAAATTTGGCCTCCTCCCTATCAAAACAACTCCCGGTCTATGCAACTAAAGAAGAAGAAGGAAGAGTTGTTCCGGTCATTCAGTACTGTGAATTTGCTGTCCACTTTGTCGCTAGGTTCCCGTATGAGTTCGGTCACGATTCCTCCAAGTTTAAGCAAGCTTCGAACCACAGCTTTGAGAACACAATAATTGGGTTTTTTGTTATGTAATTCTTTGTATTTCAAAAATTGTGTAAGAATATTATGACATACTTGTATGTGTCTAGTTATTTTCGAAAATTGATGATCATATATTTTAAAATCTCGATCGATGTACGTTTTGTGCTTTATGTCTTCGATAATCTTTGATTCTGTTGTCTGGCCCCCATCAGTGGGTATAAAATTGTGTTCTGTCTGGCCCTTATCAGTTGGTGTAAAATTGTGTTATGTCTATCCCACATTAGTGGGTATAAAATTATGTTATTGACTCACCCCTTAGAGGACTAACATATAGGGGACAATTTGACCATGGATGACAAAATGAATAACAGTGTCCATTTGTTATGATCCGTTCTATTCTGAATTGTTCTGATAAGTTATTTTCTGATTCGGTTAATGTTTAATATAGTAAGTTTTGAAGGTCTGTTTAAAATATATTTTAAATTATCATTATATGTATATGTGGTAATCGATCGACCCCACTTTCTGAGTGTTTCCCAAAGCACTCACCCTTACATCTCTTCCCATATATGACTGAGGAACAAGTGAATGATGAAGAGCAAGAAACATTCTGGGATTGGTGAATGCATCAAGAGATTTTGGATCAAAGCTTTGTATTTCCTTTGTATCTTCGCTTCCGCATTACTGATATAATTTATGTTCTGTTGTCATTATAAAGACAATATTTATTATAAAAAAGACTTGTTTTTTTTTTTTTTGCTATTTGCTATGATGCTTAATTGTTTTCATGAAAATTGATAAACAATGCCGGATGTCACCGACGCCTCGGTCTCGGGACGTGGTAATAAGAATTTATAGCATTATTAGACGTAGTAAGAGAATGATTAAGAGAGGAGATGATGAGTTACTTGTAAGTTCGAACTTCAGACATCTAGGATCTTTATATATATATATATATAACCCATGTATCTAGGTTTTGTTCGAATAATTATGGGGGATGACAACATTCTCCCCTAGTTCGTCATCTAGGTAAATCTAGTTGTGGTCATATTATCTATAACACATTTGGAGCTACTCTTATCTAGTTTTCATCCCTCGCAAGAATTTGAAATTGTAACTCTCATGTTATCTTTCAGATGTTTTATTACTGTTATGTCATGCCCATGAGTGCACCTAGAATCAATCTTACAAAAATATAAAAAAGGTTGATAGAGATGTATTACATAGAATATAATACATGTAGAGTTATTGAAATGGATGTTGTTATTGTACTGTACATCTAAGGATTAAAGGAAAATTGCTGTAGCTTAACCCCAAAATGTTAAAACAAGAATTTTTCCTCCAACTTCCATAATTTTATATCAAATAAAAGTTACCAAACCAGAATATAAAAAAAAAAAAAAACTAATAAATTCTTTAATACTACTAATCGATTATTGAAATCAATCGTGAATCGATGATTAGTCAGACTTAATCAATCTCTCAACTCCTTTTTGAATGTAGAGAGACGCACAATTCAGATTGATGGCGAAGTGGCATAAAAAGTAGGGGTGCGTTCAATTCGAGTAGGTCGAATGAGAGTTCAGGTGTGGTTGCCCAAAAATATCAATAAGATTGTTTTGGTCCGACCAACCCGAACTAACGCGATTTGTAATTTTTACTTTTTATTTAAATAAAAAATAAAAACATATTTTAATAATAATGATATTATTTTAATTTAAACACATAATAATAAAATTGTACATATATATAATTTAAATGTGAAATTTTAATTATAAAAAATTTCAAGTAAACTTACATCACAAACAAAAAATTAAATTTTTCAATATTTTACAAAATAAATATTATATAATAAAAATTTATGATATTAATATGCAATAAAAAAATTTCCAACATGCTATATATAAAAATGTGGTCATTTTTTCTTAATTTCATAAAAATTAATAAATAAAAAGAATTGTCGAGGTTGGAATTAACCCAAATCCGACCAAACTCGATTTTTATTTTCATGTTAGATTTCGCGTTCAGCCCCCACGCTACTCAAACTCTCAACTTTCAACACTAACTTGATATTTTTTGGGTCAACTCGAATAGAACTGGCGGGTCCGATCCATTTTTAACAATATGATAAGTTCCATGTTAATGCTAATAAAGTCACTGCCATTTTCAATTGCCTAATAATATACCAAAAAATCCAAAGAAAAAGATAAGAACAAGGAAAAAGGTGTGCCGTACAAAAAAGAAACAAAGACTTTTCTAATCTAATTTACCCTCTATAGAGATAAATAAGTTGTTACGAAAAATTTGTGTGAGACGATCTCACTGGTCGTATTTTATGAGACAGATCTCTTATTTGGGTCATCAATGAAAAAGTATTACTTTTTATGCCAAGAGTATTACTTTTTATTGTGAATATGGTAGGGTTGATCCGTCTCACAGATAAAGATTCGTAAGACCGCCTCACAAAAAACCTATTCTAAGTTCTAATTTAAAAGGAATTCACATAATCACTCAACTTTTACTAAAAACTATTTTGAAATATCGAATTTCCAGAAATGTCTTCCAAATTTGTTGTCATTGTACATTTTAATGACCATGTGTATTATGCTGAATTCAAAATTCCGAACGCTTCATTCGCTAAATAATTTTTTTAAGCCTAAATATCTAATTTTCTAGTTCTCGTCCTATTTCTTCAATAATTTTCTATACATTATTTTAAATTTAAAATCAATAACATTTTTCCCCTTTATCGGATACAAATTGACTGAAAAAATATGTAAAACAATGTTTTTTCAAAAATTAAAAAATTCTTTATTATAAATTAAGCTAACAATATTTCTCGCAGTAATGGTTCTTTAATTTATCAAATTTCAGGATTAATCTTGAAATTTGATAATATAAAATAGTAAATGCAAAAAATAAACGACCGAAAATGCAAATTTTCATTTTTAATATATATTCTTTTTAAGTACAGTAATTAGCGGACCCCAAAAACTCGTGGCGTGTAATATGTTAAATCTAATGATTGCACTTTCTTGGTTTCACTTTGTTACAACTTTTCGAAATTCAAATGACACAGCTGCCGCGCATGGCTGCAATATCTTCTGTTCAATACATGCACCACTAGGGATGGCAATTTTCCTAAGAAGCCTAACTGACTAGAAAGCCAGATTTATGAAACATCAGGAAGATATTGTTAGCCAAACTGGTTCAAAGTTGACTGATGAAGCTCAACTGACAATCTATCTAATTGATCAGTCAGTCAAATTCCATATATATATTCCCTGAAGAATCGGTATAATCAGTGATTCGAGATCATATAACAGTCAAAGAAACTTAACAAAATGTCAAGTTTCGTTGCACTAACATAACATGTCAGAAATGACGATGACATGACAACGACGACATTTGCTTTTGTAAACTGATACACTTTGAAAAAGATTACCATAGCTAATTGACTTATTTATATCTCGACCAACAAGAATAAAATTTCAGTGTTTCTAACTCAATCATGTCACATGTTGATATAGGGATGAGTCATTTCTCATTAGCGGTGAGCAATATTGCAAGAAGTGAACAATTACATTATTTCTTTCCTTTTTGTATTCATCAAAATTTTGAATCTATTTCTCAATAATATATTGTGAGCTTTTTCTAAAAAAAGAAAATATATATAATCTTTAGATATATTTTCAATGTTTTTGTTAACATGGGTTTAAATTTCAATAAAATGAATTTTAGCTCTAATACACACATATATATAAAACTTTTCCTTTTAAAATTATTATAAATCAAAATCATTCTTCCGCAGTCATTTGTACAATAAAGATGAATTAAAAAACAAACGCATTTTTACACCCGCCCATGGTTCTTAAAAAAAAGTGAACCAAAATTGAAACATTATTTAAAAATCATAACCAAAATCATGGGTTCGGTTTAGATTTCTAAAAATAAGAAACCGTAAATTAATATTAAATTTTAATATTTTATAGTATGTAAACACATTAAATTATGCAATTAAACTATTTGATATTTGAAATTAAATTTAATCTCGTTTTAAATAAAAAGCTACATACTAATATTATTTCATAATATAATTGATGAACAATCAGTTTAATAGTTCTACATATGGCATTATTATATTTAATTATGCTTTTAAATTTTAAAAAATAAATTTGAGTTCCAATCGATTCAAATGATAATCATATCCAATTTCGATAATAAACAATGCGAATACTTACCATAAATTAAGTAGGACTTAATTTAATTATGCTTTTAAATATAGAACGCTTGTCTCAACACATGAGTATATACAGAGTTAAAAATATACAGAGATAAAAAAAACTCTCGCAGATCGAAATGAAAAAAAGTAAAAAAATGAAGGCTGTAAAGGTGGGGAGTGCCACGTGCTTGCCGTCAGATAAGTAGGACTCCATCGTCATGTTAAGGATTTTTGGAAGGATGCGAATACTTACCATAAATTAAAAAAATTCCGCAAATTCTAAATTAGATAAAATAAATTCATTCCTTGCGTGGGGAATAATATTTGCTCCTATAATCTGAATGATAAAATATGTTGGATAGCGTTAAAATTTTATATATATACATTATATTATTAAATTTGATACATTTAAAAATGACTAATTTTTGTTGTCATTATCTATTTTAATAATTATATAAAGAAAAAGACTAAAATTTTAATGCAAGTAACATGTATATTAGTAGATAGAGTCTTTATTTCGTAACCATTGAGTTGCAATTCACTTCCTAGTTGGGCAATTTTTTCTTATGCACTTTTTTTTGTTTATTTTTTAATTTATATATCAAAATTATAATATAATCTTTTGTATTTTGATTTTCTTTTAATTAAAAAAATATCATAAAAACAAACAACACGTAAATCGTTGCATTACTTTCTATTAAATTTCGGGGCGGTCCAAGGTTGTAATGACTGATTGTACAATGTGCACCAAACAGACAGACAGCTCACGTTAGCCTCAGCCACTTAACAAAAACTTCAACCGACATTTCATACGTGCCGCAGGATCATCCGTCCACGTCATCCTCTTGCACACCCACTCCCCATTTTAGCTTTATCTCCCCCACCCCACCACCTTCGCTTTCATACTTCCATTCTCTCTCTACCAAATTCTAGGGTTTAATTTTATACGGAATCCGGATTCATTGTCTCCAGACTCAATTATCCTGTCGCGATGGGTTCGCAACCCGATCCAGGCGAGTTAACTCAGCCGCCGCCGCCGCCGAGTTTTGATGAGTTCCAGCGGCAGACTTCGCTCATGACCAGCTGCACTCTGCTGTGGAAGGAACTCTCCGATCATTTCTCTTCACTTGAGCAGGACATTATGAAGAAGTCCGAATCCTTGAAGGCGAAGTTCCAAGCTTTGACCAATGAAACGCATGTATCTATGCGGGTTTTGGACAATCGTGAGTCATCGATATCGAAATCTATGTCAATGGCCTATGAATCGCTTGAACGGGCGACGAAGCTATCTGTTTCTGCTGCGATGTCGAAGGATCCCAGCACGGATAAGGACACTGAGTCAACGGAGGATCCGGAGATTGATAATTCAGCTGGCGTGCTGATGAAGTTCAGCACTTTCTGCCGCAAGATGGCCTCGAGGGAGTGCTGGAGCTTCGTGACTGCAAGGAAGAAGGAATTGGAGGTATTCAGATCCGAGCTGCCGAAAGCCCTGGCCGACTGTGTGGATCCTCCGAAGTTTGTCTTGGAGGCGATTTCCGAGGTTTTTCCTGTGGATAAACGTGAGGCAAGTAGCAGTTACGATTTGGGGTGGGCTTGTGTGTTGTTACTGGAGTCTTTGATTCCTGTGATGATGGACCCTGTGTTAGGGAAGGAGAGGATGTTGGTGACGCCGAGCATCAAGGGGAAGGCTGAGAATATTGCAGAGACATGGAAGAAGAGCTTGGAGGAGAGGGGTGGAATTGAGAATACAAAAACTCCTGATGTGCATACTTTTTTGCAGCATTTGGTGACTTTTGGGATTGTCAAGGAGGGAGATTTGGGTTTGTACAGGAAGCTCGTGGTGGCCTCTGCTTGGAGAAAGCAGATGCCAAAGCTCGCAGTCTCTCTTGGTCTTGCTAATAAAATGCCCGGTAATTTCATTCTTTTGTTTCATTGTCGGATCAGCTATTATTCTTTGTTCCTTTTTTCATGATATTTACGACTCTGAATATCATAGTTTTGATTTTCCGAGGCAGGGAAACAAAAGTTGCTGCGTATATTTTGTTGTTGGGATGCTCTTTCTTCTTGTACGAGTAGAGAAACGAAAATTTTAATAAAAGATAACCTTGACCTGGTTTCTTGGTTTTGATTTTTGAACCTTAAGGTTTGTTTGTTAACGTCAAATGAAGTAATTAATTAGAAGTTGGAACACGTTTGTGAGAGATATCAAGATCATACACCTTTTTATTTGTTTGAAATATTTGGTTTTGTATGAGACAATTAAGGTCTTGCACCTGCATCGTTTTCTCACCATTTTGTGGCCAGTTTAGGGAAGAAACTTCTTTTAGCTAGATTAGCTTGGAGAAAAATAATGTCAGTTGTCATCAGCAGTGGATATATATATATATATATTTTTGTACTTAAATAGTGAAGGAACATGACTTAATCCCTACCCGGTTTCCTAATTTTGGTTAACATACTTGTAGATTGATTTGACATATAATTTTAACTAGTACTAGTTTGATGACCAAATGGGTCCGAGACTTTGAGATTTAGTGATTTTAGAATGAATTTGCAGATAGTCTTCTCCACGTATTAACCCAAGTATGTCGATTAATTTGTTGAAGGTCGGATATCCTCAAATAAATAGATATTGTGGTATATAACTTCCTTACATTCTTTTGTTTAAGAACATGCTATGTCGTTGGTCAGATTTTCTTTAGCGCATATATGAAGTTTATGACAGGTATAAGATTCCACCTAGGCATATGATTGGATCTAGATGATGCAGGAAATACTTCATAGTATCTCAGTACTTCTATGCTGACTCGTCTGCAGATATGATTGAAGAATTGATTGGAAGGGGACAGCAGGTCGATGCTGTTCATTTTTCTTATGAAGTTGGGCTCACAGGAAAATTCCCTCCTGTCCCGCTGCTCAAAGCTTTCTTGAAGGATGCAAAAAAGGCTGCTACATCACTTCTGGAGGATGGCAGCAATTCTGGACGTGCTGCGGTACGCATTAGATTCTATTGTTTCTCATGTACATCGAGTTTTATCAGGCAATGATATCCTTACGTTTTCTGTACATCATTTGTAAAGTAAGTTATTCTCAAATATTTGGTCGGAACATGAATCAGGTAGTTCTCCGCCTGGCTCCACCTGTCATCTATCAAATCGTCTCTAATATCTTGCGCTTCGTAACCAAAATGATTCAACACCTTAGTTGGCTGTTGTCTATAATAGACGATACAAAATACATGAACGTGCGTACCTGCGTTTTCTTGTTTGTGTGTGGAGGAGATATTCATATCTTTACTCATTGTCCTCTGTCGACTATTTGTGTACAGCATCTAGCTGCAAAGAAAGAGCAATCATCGATTCGAGCAGTTCTCAAGTGCATAGAGGAATACAAACTCGAGGCTGAATTCCCACCAGAAAGCCTCAAGAAACGCCTCGAACAATTGGATAAAACAAAAACCGAGAAGAAGAAACCAGCAAGCCCAACCGCCAAAAGAACACGAGCCAGCACGGGAGGCCCCATGCCTCCAGCCAAGGCGGGCCGCTCAACAAATGCCTATGTTTCATCTTTCCCATCTCCTCCAGCATATATCTGTTCCCCCTCACACACCCAGTATCCATCTCCAGTTCCAGCATACCCTGCAAATTTTACCATGTACCCACACGCAAATCGGAGTCCCCAGTATCCCTACTCCCCAGAAACCGGCCCTCCTGCCATAATCGGATCATATCCTGTTTCTCCGATAAACTACCAGGCTTACGGAGGGTACAGTAATGCAATGGCGCCTACTTACCAGCAAGCCTACTACTGACTGGGGGGTTCTTGCCAAAAAAGGTGACTGATGATATATGATGACGAAATTTTAACGTCATTTTAATGTTTTGATGTTGTGTAATCACTAACCTTTAATGGTAGCCTTTTATCTGCGTGTTGATCTTTAATCAACTGACCTTGACAAGGACAGGCTGTATTTTCTGATTGTCGCGAACTTGTCGTTCTAGGTTGTGAAAGTATTAAGAAATGCCTAACATGGACTCTATCTGATCGATCATAGGATTTGTCAATCTAATTTTCAAGGGTCCTACTATTCTTAAATTGTGTATTTCGACATTCTTGGCATGGGGCTGGTAATAATTATCTTTCTTGTTCTGAAAACATCTGATGCTCCGTCCTGAATAGGGGCTTTTGCCTTACTGAGCTCTCTTAACAATTATTTCGTATATATATATTATTGTTATATGAAAACTTTTAACTTAAAATTTTGAGAGTTTCGCAAAGAGAATGTGTGAAAATTAGTTGCCAGAGCATTGCCTCGGTCTCCTCTTGTGGGCTTGGAGTATGATAAATGCGCAATACTAAACATAAATCATTTAAATATAAATCTCAGTATCATCTCATGCATTTAATTTACGACGCATGTTGGAGTAGGATGTTAGAGTAGATGTCATGTAAACCAACTGTTGGCTAATAAATTTATTCATTCGGTTGTAATAAACCATCTTTATTTTAATATAATTTATTATTTTATGGTTTATTATTTCTTTATCTGTGTACCTATGTGATCAACATAGATAAAAATCTTGATTATATTTTAATACAAATGATTCGTAATTCGATTTTTAAACTCATTTGTAAATACTGTATATTCTAAATTCATTCCTAGTCGATTCAGTCGCCTAAAACATGGATGAATGTCATTTGAGCTCGAGACTAGCATCTGTGATGTTGTGTACCGCGTTTCTTGGTAAGAGTATAGAGATGTCCAAACATGCAGATGAGTAATCATATGATGATTATATCGAACTGCCTTCCCTAGGACTTTTCAAGTGGTTATCATTCATTGAAAGGATTAGTCCATGGATATGATTGTACACCATTAGTCCTTACGAACCGGGACAACACTGAGGCTCTATATGCTAGGGATGTGCTTTGACTCGTTTATCGACTCCAGGAGGGTCATCAGGTGGCGAGATTGAGTACAGTTGCGACGCATGTAGGAGCTAGAACCGCTCACCTACTGGTGTGGATATCTTGTGTGATCAGATGAAATAATAGTGCATGGAATTTCTGGCCAAAGTATGAGATGTACGTTAGAAAAGGAGTTCTCTAATTGTTCATGCGACACCACTATTTATATCAAAGATATGCAACAGAGCCATCGAATTCTTATGCAACCCTCGATCAACCAATGATTACAGATTCAATCGAGATATATGAGATGAAGGGACCTTACTGTACGTTAATCATAACCGACTGGTTCTTGGATACATTATCAGTGATATCTATGGAATCATGGGGCGATGCTACTAGACGCTCTTACCATGATTCGATGGGTCTAATCAAAAATATGATTTCTGACATTCTAACGATCAATTGTTGATACATAGAATGAGGCAAATTAGGGTAAGTCCGAATAAAGAATTGTCCTGAATTACAATGAGTTGTGAACCCACGGGTAGCTGAATCTCTGAACCATTGAGGGTCAGACAAGCACTGGATCATTTTATCTCCGTTAAGAGAATAAATTCAAGTAGTTGAATTTATATAAATTATGATATAGTAAATTCAAATGGTTGAATTTATGATAATTAAAATTTGAGAAAATAAATTCAAGGAGTTGAATTTATGAGATTTGGGAATTTAAATTAAATTCAAAAATTGAGTTTATTAAATATTAAATTAAATATAGTGGGAAGTATGTTTAATGGGTTTGTAGAAGTAAAAGTCCAACATACTAAATAATTAAAGTTTTTAATGGACTATGATTAATTAATTAAACTATTTGTACTAGTCTAATTAATTAATCAAGCACATTAATGTTAATTAAGAGACTAGTTTAATTAATTAATCAAGCACATTAATGTTAATTAAGAGGCCCAAATATTATATTATGGTAATTAGGTCATGAATGTTTTATTTTAAGTAGGTGACTTAAACCCTAGCCTACCACAATCACAATTTTCGAAAAAAGGTCTCCTCCTTCTGCTCAAGAATTCGGCCATCCTCTTTGAAAAAGAGGTTGAGTCGTCTCTCTATTTTTGCTCTCCAACGTTGAAAGTTCTTCCAAATATTCTAGTGCTATTTGGAAGAAGAACTAAACTTCTAGTCGTGGACCTGATTCGAAGAATAAAGAAAGGAGTTCTCAAAGAAAGTTCGTAGCGAAATTCAACAAGAGCTATATCCGTCAATGCCGGAATAGTTGGAGTCGAGTGAATTAATTCACTAAAGGTATAAATTTTAATACCCTATGAATGTTTATCCAATCCAAACCATACGAGATTCCAAATATTTTGATTGTCAAAATAAAATAAAATAAAATTTTTAAAACTTCCGATGCGTTTGGGTACGAGAGAACACGAATCACAACATTGGTATTAGAGTCAGGTTCTCTATATCTTATGGTTTTAAATATTGAATAATTTATTTCTAACGACACAAAAATTTTTTTCAGAAAATTGTTGCATTTAGAGTCCAATTAGAAGCAGCTCCTAATGTTAGTCAGATTTATGTCTAATTGGCTGCTCCATCGAAAGAAGCAGCCAAGCTTGAGTTAAGAGCTAATGTTAGTCAGACTGAGTTAGCCAAGCTTGAGAAATGGTGGGACCATGATCTTTAAGCTAAGAGCTACATGTTGGCTTTTATGTCGAACGAACTTCAGAAGAGGTTCGAAGAGGCGGTGAATGTTGCTGACATTCACCTTCATCTGAAAGAATTGTATGTTGTACAAACTCGTTCAGAGAGACATGCTACTGTGAGAATTCATGACTACACGCTTGCGAGACAGGGCTTCGGTCCATGAGCATGGTGTTAGGATTATTGGGCTCATCGAGAAGTTGGTGGGACTCGACGTGGTTATTCATAGTGAGCTATCGACTGATATTCTCTAGTTGTCATTGCCTGCCTCGTTCGATGGATTGTGGTTAATTTTAATATGAACAAGCTTGAGGCCACCCTTGAACCGTTGCTCAATATGCTTACTACTTATCATGCCACAATCAAAAAAGGGAAAGCCTGTTTTTTTAGTGGGCTCATCGTCCGGTACGAAAAGGGGAGCCCAAAATAAAGGCAAGAAGCGTTCTGCCCCACCAAAGAAGAACAAGCCCAACAAGAAACCATACAAGAAATCAACTCAGGGGCCATCAAAGCCCGACAAGTCAGAACATGTCTATTTCCACTACAACAAGCCTGGACATTGGAGGCGTAATTGCACGGAGTATCTTGCCCAGAAGCGTTCTGGCCATGATATGTTTTATATTAAAGTTATTGCTTCTATTAATTCCTCTTCTTGGGTATTGGATACCGAATGTGATTCTTATCTATGCAATAATTTGCAGGTGATGGGAAGAAGCAAGATGCTTAGAGATGGTGAGACATTTCTAAGACTATGAAATGGAGCAAGGGTTGCTGCCACTGCCATTGGAGACGTTACATTAATTTTAGACAACAATTTTAAGTTATTTTTGAGAGACGTTTTATATGTTCCTGAATTGGTTAAAAACATTATTTATATTTCTATGCTTGATGGGGATGATTATTCTTGTGTTTTTGCTAAAGGTATTTGCAATTTATACAAGAATGAATGTTTGATTGGAACCGGAGAATTAAAAAACGATCTTTACAACTTAAAATTAAAAGATATTATGTTAAAAATATCCAAGCACATACGAAAACAACAACAAACCAAAGAAAAATAGAAGATCCAAATCCCGCACAAATATGACACGCTAGACTAGGTCATATTTCTCAAAGAAGGATGCACAAGCTGGTGGGAGAATGCATGTTTGACTTGTCGGACATTAATTCTCTACATACTTGTAAGTCCTGTCTAAACGGAAAAATGACTAAGTCTTCATTCAATGGAAACGTGGAACGTGCACATGGTCTACTTAATTTGATCCACACAGATATTTGTGGCCCGCTAAGTGTTAGCACAAAATATGGGCAATCCTACTTCATTACCTTTATTGATGACCATTCGATGTATGTGTATGTTTATTTAATGAAAAACAAATCTGAAGCATTTGAAAGGTTCAAAGAAAAACAAATCTGAAGCATTTGAAAGGTTCAAAGAGTTCAGTTCTGAAGTAGAAAAACAGCTAGAAAAGAGTATTAAGACACTTCGATCTGATCGATGTGGAGAATACTTGAGTGCTGAATTTTGGGTTATCTAAAAGAGAATGAGATTCTCTCACAGTGGACTCCACCAGCAACACCATAATTGAATGGTGTTTCTGAACGTCGTAATCAAACCTTGATGGACATGGTTCGATTCATGATGTGATTCACTGAATTGCCTACATCGTTTTGGGGGCTTTGCGCTGAAACTGTGGCAATGTTATTGAATAATATCCATACTAAAGCAGTGAATAAAACACCATATGAGATATGGATGAGAAAAACTCCCAAATATTCTTACCTGCGAATATGAGGATGTCTTGCTTATGTGAAGCAGACAGTGGGAGACAAATTGGATAATAGATCCACTTTGTACTACTTTGTAAGATATCCAAAGAATTCTGTTGGATATTATTTTTATCACCCCAATGAAGCAAAATTGTTTGTTTTAAGAAATACCACCTTTCTGGAAAAAGAATTTCTATTAGATAGAAAATGCAAGACGATAGAATTTGAAAAAATTCAAGATAGTCCCTCAACTGTAGAAGTTGAACCTTATCCCTAACAACCAGTAGTTGAAGTACACGCTCCTAGGAGGTTTGATAGGAGGTCTGATAGGGTTATCAGACCACATGCAAGAGACAAGCTTCTTCATGAACAAGGCCATGATGAGCCTTGTGTTGGATGTGATCCAATAAACTTCAAAAAAGAAATATCTGATACTAATTCAACCAAATGGATTGAAGCCATGCAGTCTTAAATGGACTCTATGTATTCAAACCAAGTCTGGACATTGGTTGATCCACCTGAGGGAATCGTTGACATAAGATGCAAATGGATCTACAAAAGAAAGCTTGGGGCGGATGATAAGGTATTGACCTTAAAAGCAAGACTTGTTGCAAAATGTTATATTCAAAGGAAAAAAATTGATTATGAGGAAACTTTTTCACCAGTTGCTATGTTTAAATCCATCAGAATACTACTAGCCGTATAAGCATGGTATGGCTATGAGATATGACAAATGGATATAAAGACTGCATTCCTCAATGGAGACATCAAAAAAGAAATTTATATGTCTCAGCCTGAGGGATACACATCAGTAGGAAGTAAACATAAGGTATGCAAGCTTCAGAGATCAATATATTGTCTCAAGCAGGCGTCAAGGAGTTGGAACCTCAGATTTGATAGCACTATCAAGGATTTTGTGAGGAACCATGCGTGTACAAGAAAGTTAGTGGGAGTGCAGTGACATTTCAGTACTTTACGTTGATGACATCCTACTCATTGGTAATGATGTAGGATTAATGCAATCAACTAAAGTATGGTTAGCAAGTAAATTCTTCATGAAAGATATGAGTGAAGCATCCTATGTATTGGGAATACAAATCTATAGAGATATATAAAAAAAGGATGCTAGGGCTCACCCAAGCCACTTATATCGATACCATTCTGAAACGATTCTCTACGGAACAGTCCAAGAGATGATACCAATGTGTCATGGTGTTACTCTATCTAAAGCTATGTGTCCCAAAACTGGTGAAGATATAGAGATGATGACACGTATTCCATATGCGTCAGCCATTGGTAGTATCATGTATGGTATGATATCGACACGTCATGATGTTTCTTACGTTCTGAGTGTTACAAGCAGATATCAGGCAAACCCTGGTCCAATGCATTGGAAGGCCGTGAAAGATATTCTTAAGTACTTAAGAAGGACTAAGAACTTTTTCATGATATATGGAGGTGGAGAATTGAAATTGGAAGGCTACACTGATTCTAGCTTCCAATGTGACATAAATGATTCGAAATCGACCTCTGGTTTTGTATGCACGATAAATGGTGCGGCTAGCTCTTGAAAAAGTTCCAAGTAAGACACCGTTGCGGATTCCACCGTTAAATTTGAATACATTGATGCATCTACTGCAGCCAAAGAGGCAGTTTTGATGAGGAATTTTGTCCAAGAGTATGGCGTTATTCCTAATGGAGTTGATCCAGTCCCACTGTACTGGGACAACATTGGTTCCGTTGCGCAAGCAAAGGAACCAAGGTCTTATCAGCGATCCAAACATATACTGAGGAAGTTCCACATCATACGGGAGATTGTGGGAAGAGGAGAAGAGACACATCAGTCGAAAGAGCCCTTTACAGATAATGTTGCTGATCCATTTACAAAGCTATTGCTAGGACCATTGTTTGAGAAGCATCGTGAAGCAATGAGATTAAAGTTTATGGGTAGTTGGCTCTAGGGCAAGTGAGAGATTGTTAGAGTAGATGCCATGTAAGCCAACTGTTGGCTATGGAATTTATTGACTCAGTTATAATAAACAATCTTTATTTTAATATAATTCATTATTTCATGATTTGTTATTTCTTTATCTGTATGCCCATGTGATCAACATAGATAAATACCTTAATTATACTTTAATACAAATGAATCGTAATTCGATATTGAAACTCATTTGTAAACATTGTATAATCTAAATTCGTTCTTAGTCGATTCAGCCACCTAAAACATGGATAAAGGTCGCTTGAGCTCGAGATTAGCATATGTGATGTTGTGTACCGCGTTTCTTGGTAAGGGTATAGAGATGTCCAAATATGTAGATGGATAGTAATATGATGATTATACCGAACTGCTCTCCCTAGGACTTTCCAAGTGGTTATCATTCATTGAAAGGATAAGTTCATGGATATGATTGTACATCATTAGTCTTTCCGAAACGAGACAACATTGAGGCTCTATATGCTAGGGCTGTGCTTTGACTCGTTTACCGACTCCAGGAAGGATCATCAGGTGGCGAAATTGAGTACAGTTGCAACGCATGTATGAGCAGTGCATTATAGTCAGGAATTCACCGCTCACCTACGGGAGTGGATATCCTGTGTGATATGATGAAATAGTAGTGAATGAAATTTATGGCCAGAGTATGAGATGTTAGAGAAGGAGTTCTCCAATTGTACATGCAATGCCACTATTTATTATCAAAGATATGTCACAAAGTTATCGAATTATTATGCAACCCTCGACGAACCAGTTGTTGCAGATTCGATCGGGATATATGAGATGAAGGGACCTTACTGTACGTTAATCATAACCAACTGGTTCTTGCAGGTACTATCATTGATATCTAGGGAATCATGGGGCGATGCTACTATACGATCTTACCATGATTCGATGGGTCTAATCAAAAATATGATTTCTGAGATTCTAATGATCAATTGTTGATACATAGAATGAGGCAAATTAGGGTAAGCCCGAATAAATGATTATGTCCTGAATCACAATGAGTTGTGAACCTACGACTAGCTGTATCTCTGAACCATTGACAGTCACACAAACAACTCATTTTGTTCCCGTTGAGAGAATAAATTCAAGTAGTTGAATTTATATAAAATTATGATATAGTAAATTCAATGAGTTAAATTTATGATAGGAGTTGAATTTATGATAATTAAATTTTGAGAAAATAAATTCAAGGAGTTGAATTTATGAGATTTGAGAATTTAAATTAAACTCAAAAGTTGAGTTTATTAAATATTAAAATAAATATAGTGGGAAGTATGTTTAATGGGCTTTTAGAAGTACAAATCCAACATACTAAATAATAAATGATCTTAATGGACTTTGATTAATTAATTAAACTAGTTAGACTAGTCCAATTAATTAATCAAGCTCATTAATGGTAATTAAGAGGCCCAAATATTATATTATGGTAATTAGGTCATGAATGTTTTATTTTAAGTAGGTAACTTAAACCCTAGCCTACACAAAACCACAATTTTCGAAAAATGGCCTCTTCCCTCTCCTCTAGAATTTGGCCATCCTTTTTGAAAAAGGGGTTGAGCCGTCTCTCGTTTTTTGCTCTCCAACATTGAAAGTTCTTCCAAATATTCTAGTGTTATTTGAAAGAGGAACTAATTTTCTAGTCGTGAACTTGATTCGAAGAATAAAAAAAAGAGTTCTCGAAGAAAGTTCATAGGGAAATTTAAAAGAGCTATATCCGTCAATGTCGGAATAGTTGGAGCCGAGTGAATTAATTTATTAAAGGTATAATTTTAACACCCTATGAATGTTTATTCAATTCAAACCATACGAGTGTCCAAATATTTAGATTGTCAAAATAAAATAAGTTTTTTTAAAACTTCTGCTGCGTTTGAATACGAATCACAACATAGGCTAGTATCAAGAATCAATCCCAAGTATCCATATCAAAAGAAGATCCCATAAGTGATTAAATTAACATGAATCATCGTGGTACTTAGAGGGTCTTGAGAGCTTAAAATTATATGTGGTGAATTCACAGGTTTTTGGTAAAAATTTGTTGCTTGCATTGAAGATCTTACGAAGTTACACAATTGAACACAAAAAAGGAAAACTCAACCTCAGTCATTAGCAGTGGCCAATTGCAGAGACAACAATTCCTCCTCAGGTATAACCCTAACGTGGCAATCCGATTTAGGGTACGCCACGCACATCAGAGTGTAGCCCCTCTCGATCACATCGTCGCTCAGCATCCCCTCGCTCTGGTCCACCGAGCCGCCCACCAGCCGAGCTGGACAAGTCATGCACACGCCCAGCTTGCAGTCGTGCGGGACATCCAACCCAATTTCCAGCGCCTTGGACAGGATCGTCTCGTCCGAGTCGACTTCGAGCTCCGTGGTTCCCCCGCCGTGCTCGACCAACACTTTGTATGATCGCACGGCGGTGAATGAGCGGTGGCGGCGGCGAGGTGGCGGGAATGTGGGGAGAAATGGTGATCTATTGGTCGGCAGAGGTAAGTGTTTGAAGGAAGAAGTAGCGCTTAAGTGGAGAGATGGGAGGGAAGCCATTGTTTCTTGGCTTGTGGTTTTTTCGGTGGAAGCGATGGAGAGGGGAGAAGATAAGGCTACTATTGCTCCCTATTATTTATTTATTAAATTAAAAATATTCATAAATTTTGCACAAAATTTTTATTTTATATTTTAAAAAATAGAGGTGGCGAATAAAATCTATATTACATCCATCGAGAATGAATTTAGTGGAACGTGGGAAGAGTTGTGGCAATATTTTTATTGAAATATATTTTTCTGAAAAATGCTAATAATAGTGATATTTTTAAAAAAATTTATTTATATTTAGATAATTTGTTTTAAAATTTTCAAATTGCAAAAGTAGAGCCATTTTTTTATTATATGATGTTATAATTGGGGGCGGAGCCAACCCAAAGACCGGGGTGGAATCCAGCCCTGTATAAAAAAAATAAAAAATAATTATGATATATATATATAATTTTAACATACATTAAAGTTTTGTTTAACTCATAAAATAATTATATTTAATAACTTAGCTCATTAAAATTATCTTCAACCCATTTAATCATAAGAAGAATCAAATTATTTTATAAACTGCAGTTTTGGAAGCAAAGAATTGGAGTTGAAAAAGGTTGTATGGCGGAGGACCTCGATTGAGTTAGCACAAGGTGAAATGATTGGTTTTTGTTACTTAATTGGTTTATTCCATTTATTATGTAGAAAGATCTAAAATATGGTTTGGTTGAGTTTGTAGTTATTTTTTTTAGCTTATGTAGTGATGAAGTCAAAGAAGTTTACATTTTTATTATATATAGAGCTTGAGATTAACTTCCGTATGATGTATATTTTTAGTTGTTTCTGGATTTTCTGTTTTTCGTTGAAGTAAAATCATGTTAAATTTGTTCATGCGTAGAAGTTAATAAGTGATTCTTCAATGATTTGTCAAGTGACTGCGACATATTATTTTGAATTAATTTGAGTTTTTGAGACGATAATAAATTGTTTTACATGGGTTTTAGTAAAGTGAAATGCTTATGTTGTTGTCTTAATGTTATTAAATTCTCAATATGTGTCTATTCCTTCTATTTAGGTGCTTGGATGTTATTAATTATCGAAGTTAGTTTTGACGCTCATTTAAAATGTTTGGTGATAGTTTCTGCACCTTTCATTGGTGGTGGCCTTTTCATTCTAGACATGAGCTGATAAAATTTGATTGGATTGAAATATTCATTTTAGAAATCAATAATCGACGAGTTTTATTCGATGAAAAACAACAAGACACATCTTCAGTAGCTTATATCTAGTTCATGTCACTATAGTTTATTGAATCATTCAACTCAATGTCAAAATATTTTCTGGCTATGCCCCTAGTTATAATTTCGATATTAAGTTAAGATAAGAATTATTATATATGAGTTGTAAATGAGTCGAATTTCGGGACGTTGCTATTTGGGTTTTGTTTGTATAATAATTATGATTTTTAGGATTTAATTTAGAAAAAACTAATCTGAATGATTGTGATTCGAGATTCTTTTAAAGATGATTTATCATGGTTTTGAAGCTATTGTACGAATGATTGAGTGAAACTTTATTGTCTGTATCAATAAAAATATTGTTTGCACAATATTTCTTGAGAATGAGGATACGTCCGATGCAAATATGTATCAACTTGTAGAAAAATAATCAAATATCTAACTTTTAAAACTAAAACGTTAATAAATTCCTAACTTGATCGTATGTTATAATCTCCTAAACAAATATGACATTAAACTAAAGAAAAAACAATGTTATTTAATGAAATAAAATCCCAACATGATTGTATATCTATAAATCAGTAGAAAATTACACAACATAAAATTATAATAAAATAGTGCTAAAATATGGATGAAAAATATTGTTAATGCTAGAATCTGGAATGAAAAATATAAAATGAATGCATGAACTATGACTAAGATTTCTGCAGGGAGTTATTAGAATTTGTGTGAAATGTGTGTTGTACTTTTTTATGCTGATCTTCTTATTTTCTTCTGATTTTTGGGCAATTCTTTCCACTTCCTCATTATTAATGTTAGTTGTGATACCCCATAAGAGCTCGGGTCATGGAAATGGATTACCCAAAATAGGGTCAATATGCAGAGTGTTTTCTTCAGCAGTCAGGCAGGGAAATGCCCGGGGTCTACTCCCCGGGCAACCCGGGAAGAGATCTCATGCAAGTGCCCGAGAATTTTCATCCGAGTTACCTCGATAATTGCACCACACTCGAGTGTATGGATATGTTCAATCTTATCTGTCAGAACAACATGTCTTTGGTGTGTCAAATAAGTCATCAGGAGGTATGGGCAGTCGAGTTGACATATTTAGTAGGTAGGAACTGAAAACAATATACCTACCATATTTTCTCTTATAAATAGTATGTATTTTTCTCATTTAATGATTATGAAATCTTTGAAGTCTCAAGCATACACGTATATTCTCACACATATTGCTTGTGTTCTTCACTCTTCAACCGGCTGACTTTAGCATCAAAGTTGTCACGCCGGACACCCCATTGGCGCCCATTCACGAGTTCCTTTATTGTTTGCAGGTCACAATCGAAGACATTATCCTTACTCGAATTTCCTAAACATTAAATTATCATCGTTATCCGGTGGATTGCCCACGTATATCACACCCGATTCGCCCGGATATCATCATTGGCGCCGTCTGTGGGAATTTGAGACTAAGGCGTTGATATGGCTCCAACCAGAAAAACTAACCAGGACACTTCCCGAGCTCCTGGATATGGTATGCATACTTCGGGACAAGGTGGTGTTCCTCCCACAGGACCTAACCTTATCACTGTGTCCCCGGAAGATCTGGCTCGGATCGTATCTGAGGCAGTGAAAAAAGTTATGGCCCAGAGAGACCCCTGTCATCACGTTACGCCTCTGGGGAGGGAGCAAGAGCAGGAGGTAGGAGAGTAGGAGATGCGAGAAGAGGATGGGGAGTTTAGTGCCGGGTCCAAATCCTCAATTGTGGCGGAAGAGTTGTTGGAGTTGAAGCAGAAGACGAAGGTATTGGAGGGACAGTTGGAGGGCCGTAGTCTTTCTCGGACAGTTGCCAAGGGATGCCCATTTGTTGAAATTATTGTCCGGGAACCTCTTCTCGGGAAATTCAACTCTGCTAAAGTTAAAGATTACGATGGTAATGCGGACCCGGAAGAACACCTGGACAGGTTCGAAAATATGGCCATGTTGCACTGTTATACTGATCGAGTTAAGTGCAGATCAAATTAAGTGCAAGGTCTTTTTGACAACTCTGATGGATTCCCCTCAAAGGTGGTTTGAGGGGTTGTCCCCTCAGAGTATTAATTCTTTTAAGGACTTCCAGAAGATGTTTCTACACCATTTCAGCAGCAGCAAAAAGTACAAAAAGACTGCATTTAGTCTTTTTGAAGTAAAGCAAAGCCCGGAGGAGAGTTTGAAGGCTTACAATATTAGGTTTAACAGAGTTGCTTTGGATGTTCCTACCTGTGCCACCGAGACAAAGACAACTTCATTCACCCAGGGTCTGAAGGAGGGTGAATTTTTTCGTTCATTAACCAATAAGATGCCCGGGGACTTTGAGGATTTGTTGTCCTGGGCAGAAAAGTACATTAACATGGAGGAAGCACAGAAACAGAAAAGAGAAGCAGGGAGGAAGGAGAGGGGAGACGAGGTGGTTAAGCCCGAGGAGATAGGACCAATGAAGAGTAGCCAGGGGCATTTTTCTCGTCATGTGCCCTTGAAGATTATTCGGGACCGGGAGGTCCAGGAGTGTATCTGGGATTTAATGCCATCTCAGCAGTTCATTAGGCCTGAGAAGAATGGATTATGTACTCTCCACGGGGTGCGCTATCATAATACTGAAGATGGTAAAACCTTGAAGAGAGATTATGTCCCGCCTTCCGTCCAGGGACGTAGTCAATCAAATAAAGGCCAAGAGTGCACCTTGGACGTCTCGGCAGCCAGGACCCAGTGCCCGGGGAGATTCAAGGAATGCCCCGAGAAGTGACCCTGGTAAGGGGATTGAACAGGAGCCCGAGAGGAGGAAAGCCTCACCCCCTACGGTGAGGTTAATAAAGATGACATCGAGAGGCTCCACTGATGGAGATTCCAATCGAGCAAGGAAATCAAGAAGTAAACGAGATTGTATGGAGGTAGAAGGGATGAGGAGGAATGAAGCAGTAATCAGCTTTGGCCCTGAAGATTTAAAGGGTGTCAATCTGCCCCATAATGATGCCCTGGTCATCCAAGCCAGGGTAGCCAATTATGACATTATGAGAGTTTTTGTGGACACGGGCAGTTCTGTTTATGTCATATTCAAGGAGGCCTTTGCACAGATGGATTTGCAGGGGTATCAGCTGGAGGTTGTGGAAACAGCACTTTTTGGCTTTGTTGGCCATGCTGTTCATCCGGAAGGGAAAATCGTCCTACCCCTGACTTTGGGTACCGGAGAACTAAAGAAGACAGTAATGACTACTTTCACAGTGGTTGATGTCCCGTCGTCATATAATATCATTTTGGGGCGGCCTTCCATGAACGAGCTGAGGGCCGTGGCATCTACTTTCCACCAAAAGATAAAGTTTCCCATGGGAAGCCGGGTAGGTGAGGTCCGGGGAGATCAACCTTCTTCCCGGAAATGTTATGTGGAGGCAGTCGGGTGGATCATAGTAAGTCCAGGAAGTGGCAGAAGAAGGCAAGACTTGATGAGGGAGGGGGGAGAGTAGTGGAGAAGGGGGAGGTACATATTGTAGCTAAGGAGCAGAAGATTGTAGAGGTTGGACCGGGCCAGCAGATTCGGGTGGCTCGAGACCTCGATTCATCCACCCGGGTCAGTTTAAACAATTGTTTAAAAACTAATACTCATGTTTTTTCCTGGTCCCAGCAGGAATTGACATGGATCTCACCCTTGATATCGGAGCATCACTTAAATATTCTCCCGGGATCTCACCCGGTGAAGCAAAAGAAGAGGCACTTTGCTCCTGAGAAGAACAAAGTTTTTTTTTTGAGAAGAACAAAGTTACTGATGAACATGTGAGAGATCTGTGGAAGGCCGGCCACATTCGGGAAATTAAATTTCCTACTTGGCTCTCAAATGTAGTGTTGGTACCAAAGTCCACCGAGAAGTGGAGAATGTGTGTGGATTTTCAGGACCTCAATAAAGCATGCCCCAAAGATCACTATCCCTTGCCCAGGATTGATCAATTGGTAGACTCCACCTCAGGCTATGATTTGCTGAGCTTCATGGATGCTTACCAGGGATATCACCAAATTCCCCTGGCTAGAGATGATCAAGATAATGCCAGTTTCATCACCTCGGGAGGTACGTTTTGTTATGTTGTAATGCCTTTTGGGTTGAAGAATGCCGGGGCCACCTACCAACGGCTTATGAATAGTGTCTTTGAGAAGCAATTAGGCAGGAATGTGGAGGTGTACGTGGATGATATTTTGGAGAAGTCTAAGAGGGTTGCTGACTCTATTTTTGATTTGGAGGAAACTTTTGCCACCTTAATGCATTATGGGATCAAGATCAACCCAGCCAAATGTGTTTTTGGCATGAAGAATGGAAAGTTTCTGGGCTTTGTAGTGACAGACCGAGGAATTGAGGTAAATCAGGAGAAGGTCAAGTCCGTATTATGCATGCCATCTCCCCGATTTGTTACCCTTTTTTTTCAGATCCTAAGGAAGGCCCAACCGTTTGGATGGGATGAAAAGTGTGAGCAAGCCTTCCGGAATTTGAAGAGTCATCTTGCAGAGCTTCCTGTACTAGTAAAGCCGGAGCCCGGGTAGAATTTTTTTGTTTACTTGTCTACCACAGAGTATTCTGTCAACTCAGTACTGATAAAGGAAGAAGGCTCTTATCAGAGTCCTGTCTATTATGTCAGTCATGCTTTAAGAGGCCCCGAGCTCCGGTACAGTGAGGTAGAGAAGATAGCCCTGGCCTTGGTTGTTAGTGTCCGGAAACTGCGGCCTTATTTTCTTTCGCACTAAATCATTGTTCTTACTAATGGTCCTCTTGGGAGGATTATAACTCATGCGGAAGTATCCAGGCGGATGATCAAGTGAGCGGTAGAGTTGGGCGAATATGATATTGAGTATAAACCCCGGGTTGCCATCAAAGCGCAAGCCTTTTCATATTTTCTATCCGAGATGGTTCAGCCCGATGAAAAGGAAGTGTGGAGAGTTTTTGTGGATGAGGTGTCTAGCCTTACTGGATGTGGAGTAAGGGTGGTAATAATATCTCCCCTGGGAGAAAAGATTAAGCTGGCCTTGAAAGTCGACTCCCGGGTGACTAATAATGAGGCAAAATATGAAGCAGTTCTTGCTGGTATTCGAGCTGCCCGGGAAGTTGGAGTTGCCCGGATCATTTAGTACTCTGATTAACAATTGATTACACAACAGATCAAGGGTGTGTATGAGGCTAAGGATGATCAGATGCTCAAATATTTACAGCTTATCAAAGCCCAGTCAGAAGTCTTCATGGATTGGAGTATTGAACAAATACCCTGAGAGAAAAATGAGGAGGCAGATGCTTTGGTAAAAATGAATGCTTCTTTATCAGAAGCCAATACCCGGGAAGTGTTGCATGTTTCCCGGCTAGTCCTCTCCACAGAAGAAGAAACATTGCCAGCATCCGAGGACTCCTGGATGACACCCCTGATCAAATTCATTATAAAAAATGAATTACCTGAAGACAAAGCCCGAGCCCAGAAGATTAAGAGACAAGATCCCAGGTTTGTTCTCTTAAATAATGTCTTGAACAAAAGATCATTTCAGGGACCTCTATTAAAATGTTTACCCACGGGAGAGGTGGATTATGTCCTTCGGGAGATTCATGAAGGGTTCTGTGGTGAGCATCTAAGAGGAATATCTTTGGTCCAGAAGACAATGCTTGCTGGATTTTGGTGGCCAACCATTAGCCAGGACTCTGCCCGAGTGGTCCGGGATTGTGAGGGGTGTCAACATCATTCAAACTTTCAGCACAGCCCGATCACTCCTATGAAGCCTATCTGGGCATCTTGTCCCTTTGACCAGTGGGGTATGGACATTGTCGGTCTTTTTCCTATTGCTCGGGCTCAAAAGAAATTTTTGCTAGTGGCCCTGGACAATTTTTCTAAGTGGGTACAAGCCGAGCCCTTGGCCAAGATCACTGAGCAGGAAGTCTTAAAGTTTCTGTGGATGAACATAATATGTCGATTCGGAGTTCCCAGGAGACTAATCTCGGACAACGGGAGACAATTTCAGGGAAAAGAGATTACGTCTTGGTGTCGGGAGATGAAGATCACTTAGGCTTTCACCTCTGTTGCATAGCCTCAAGCTAATGACCAAACAGAAGTTGTGAACATAATCATTGTGCAAGCCTTGAAAACCAGACTGCGGGGCAAAGGATAAGACTGGGTGGAAGAATTACACAGTGTTCTCTGGGCATACCGAACTACTCCCCGGGAACCTACTCAAGAAACTCTTTTAATTTAGTATATGGTTCTGAAGCAGTTCTTCCAGTTGAAATCGGACAAACTTCCGCCCGGTTAGAATCTTACTCATATAATAATGATCAAATCCGGGCAATGAAATTGGATTTAGTAGAAGAGAAGAGAGAGCGGTCCCTAATTCGAATGGAAGCTTATCAAGGCCGGGTTATGAAGTCCTATAATAAGAAATTCCGAATCCGAGACTTCCAAGTAGGAGATCTGGTTATGAAGAAAGTTAATCCAGCAGGAGATGTGGGAAAGTTGGAAGCTCGGTGGGAAGGACCTTATAAAATAACCCGGAGGGTTAGCTCGAGAGCTTTTTATCTTGAAAATGTTCAAGGACATTCTCTCAAAAGGCCCTGGAATGTATTAAATTTAAAGAAGTATTTTGTTTGAAAGATGTAACTATTTGTTTGAAGATATAATGAAAGAGTTTCCTTTGTCAGAAAATGTATGAGTAAGAATTCTATGTCCAAATCCTAGGACATGCTCCACGGCTCAAGGCTCCGTACCTTGGTTATTAACAAGCTCAGGACACTACACCCTGGCTCGGGGCACCATACCTCGACCATTTCAAGCCCAGGGCACTAAACCCTGGCTTGGTTATTTCAAGCCCAGGGCACTGCATGATCCCCGGCACAGGGTTCCACACTCTGGTTATTCAAACAATTTTAAGGTTTGGCACCCTGACTTAAGAGATCTACATCACAAGCCTTTATACAGATTCTTATGCAAGTTTATGTTTCAAATGTCTTGGATGCTTTGTTAAGCTTCCCGGTCGGTTCTCAACACTTAGAAATTTTTTGTGATTATTTGTATACAAGCAATCCTATTATCCCGGTTTTTGTTGATGTATTAAAGCATTATCAAAGGCACAATGAAGGAAATGAATAAAATTTCATTAAAAGCCCGAAGGCAGGAATTACAAAGAAAAGTAAAAAAAAAAAAAATACAATCCTACTCTAAGTTTATTGGATCGGACCCTGGCTGTTCTTCATTTGGGGAGTCTGCTTTCTCCTCTTCCTCATATTTTGGCAGCGATGCAACGGCCCGACCGAAGTCAGGAAAATCTTTCTTATCTTGAGACAAGAGTCCGACCTCTTCAAATTGTTCCCAGCATTTGTAAAAGACGATCTTGAAAAGGGGGTATGCCTTGTCTACCACGGCCGCCTTGAATTCAGGAGAGAGGAGAAAGGAGGTTTGCAGTTGCTCCCTATTCTGTTCAGCTATAGCCAGGGCCCGGGTCATTTGTTCTTCCATACCTTCTATCAGGGATTTGTTCTTGCCTTCAAGAACAAAGTTATGTCCCTGAAGGGTCTCCTCCCTGATGAGGGCTTCATTGAGGTCCTCCCGGGCCTTAGACACATTTGCCCGAGCCGATTCCAAAGCAGCACGGAGACCTGCCATTTCTTCCTCGTGGGCAGATTTAACCCGAGAAAGCTCTCCTTGAAGCTGCTCGTGAACTTCTTGCAGGGCCCGATCTTGATTATTCTTGGCAGTGGCTACCATAGCCACCTCCTCGAAGGCCGATATCATCAACTGGACGCCCTGTGCAAAGAAAAGAAGTTTAAAAAAAAGAGAAAGGGAGAGATGAAAGAAACTTATTGCAGGAATCTTATTGGAACACTCAAAGAGTTTGGGAGTGGCCCGAGAACTCATCGGGTGCGCCAACTCATCTGGGATAAGGATTTGCTTGAAAATCTTGAGCCCCGTTGGAGTGGCTCCCTCCAAAAATATATTGACCCGGGGGCTGGGCAGAAGAGAGAGGACCCTGGGAGGGCTCTTGAGTAGGCTATTGGCGCGGAGGGGTGGTCGTTTGGTGTGCTTGGAAGGATCCTTGATCTCCTTCCTGGTTGCTCTCTACCAGGATCAGCTCGGGGCTTGTAGTTGCCTTTCGCTTTCTCTGAAGAAGAGGAACGTGGTCCTCGGAGTCTCCGGAACCCTCCTGGGTTGCCTCTTGTTCTGGTTCAGTATTGGCCTGGGCTGTTTCCTTCAGCCAAGCCGCCTCCTCCTCGGTTCTCTTCTTCTCCGCTGCTGCCCTTTGGGCTGCCAACTTTTTCTCCCGGGCTGTTATTTTCTTTTCTCGGGCCGCCTTCTCATCCGCCCATTTCTTGGCGAAGGCCTCTTGCTTTGTCGAGTTATCTGCACAATAGTAAGGAAAGTTAGTATGAATATAATGCTATAAAGGAGCATAAATAGAAGATATTACAATAAAGAATTATCGGGTTGAGTGCTCGAGTAAGCAACCTCGTCAATTACTCGGTCCATTGGGTCTTTAGCCCGGGCACTCAACCCATACGCAACTAGATTCTCATCTGAGATGAGGATGGAGGAAGAATATTTGCGGCCCTCGACTAGTTTCTGGCTTACGAGGAAAGGTTCCTCGTATTTGTAGGCTTTGGGGAGAGTAGGTTATGGAGGAAGAGAAGAGAGAAATCCGGTAAGGCAAGGGAGGGGACCCGGGAGTTGAATAAAGAAAAATCTTCCTTTCCACCCCTTTTGGGAAGAAGGGATGTCATCAAGGAACCATACATTTAACTGGGCAGATAGGGAGAAGGCATTATCTCCCAGTCTGCAAGAGAAAAAGTAGTGAAGGATAAGGGGGTTGATAATGAGATTGTTCATTTTGAAAAGGACGTAGGTCGAGGCCATAATCCTAAAAGAGTTGGGATGGAGTTGGTTATCAGGTACACCAAAAAACATGGCGACCGCAATATAAAAAGGAGGGACGGAAAACCAGAGACAATTCCTAATTTGGTCCCGGAAGAAGGTGGTAAAGCCAGAGAGAGGATGATCGGCCCTATCGGAAGGACCGGGAATCAAAATAGGAAAGGTATAAGTAATGGAGCCGAGAGTCCTAAGCTCCTCTTCCGCTCCCGAGCGCAGAGTGCTGCTCATTGAAGCGAACCAAGGAGCTCCCGGAGTCTCAGATTTAGATGGAGAAGAAGCCCGGGCTTTTCCTTTACCCTTGCTCTTTTTCAGGGCTTGGGAAGGGCCTGTGGAAGAGGGTTTCGAAGAGAAGGGTTTGGTTTGTTGAGCTGTGGGTTTTTTTAAAGTGTGGGTAGAGGGGCGATGAAGAGGAGGAAAATGAGATGAGTCAGAGCGCAGCGCGCTGGACTCATAACCAGATGAGCCTCGCGCATTGGCTCCTGAGGTAGAGGTGGTAGAATTAGACATTTTTGGAGGAGAAAAACTTACAGGTTTTCGAGGAAAGAAGTGGACGGCTGTGCGAAGGAGGAGTTGCAGTGGTGGAAATCGCCGGACCAGGAGGACTTCGCACGTCGGAAAGTTGAGAAAAAATTTCGCAAGAGTTTGGCCAAGATTTTGAATTTGCAAGTGATTTAAGAAAATCTGGTGAGCTACTATATATAGGAGGTAGGAGTTAATCTCCACCGTTGATCTAGATCAGATCGGACGGTCAGAATGAATCTTGGAAATTGTGCGGGTAGGCGAAAGGACGTGCACAGTTATCGAGGCGTCAGACTCATCATTATCTCGGAATACGAAGCGTTTCGGACCGTTGTAATTCTAGGGCATACGTCATCGTGACATCAGCCTGACTACCGGAGAATACTAAACGACAAAATATTTTTAAAGTCCTGGAGATTTAAGGCCCCGACATCTTATTTAAAGACCACGAGATTGAAGCTCCCGGCACCTCATCCCATCTCTGGGATATTTGAAGCCCCCGATGTTTTTATGAATCAAAATTGATTAATTTTCTTTGGGAATCCAAGCACGACTGATCGGGACAGCGAGTATGACTCTAGCCCGACTATTTAGAGATGTGTGTTGATACCCCCATAAGAGACCGGGTGATGGATGACCCGGGATATTAAATGGATTCCCCAAAATATGGTCAATATGAGAGTGTTTTTGTAGAACCCGTAACTTAGACTACGTATAAGCCATGTATAATTCTAGTATTTAAATTTAAAATGATTTTATTGCATGAGTATTTAAATTTAATTATTTTATTATTTTATGCAGTCGTTTAAATTTTTATCATTTCAGTTAATTCAGTGAGGCCGGACTGGAGTTGGAGTTTTGAGATAGAATTTATGATTAAGAAATCATTTCCAGAATTTATTTTAGCTAGCAGGTAAGTTGATTTAAGTTAAAAAGGAGGTTTGAGGATTTATTTTAATTTCTTGAGGTGAGTAGGAAATAAATTCATTTAATTTCCATAATTAAGGGGTTAGTTCACTAAATTATTTAAAAGATAGGTAAGGCTTTTAAGGGTTATAAATTTAGTAAATAATCAACAATTTCCCTTCATTTTTATACCAAAATTCGGCCACCCCTTAGTAGATTAAGCAAGGACATGCCAACTCACATTTGACCCATTCTTTGTCATTTTTAGCATGATAACCTTTTTAATTATTAATCAACCTTAATTAATTTATTAATAAGCAATATCCTAGTCTAGTTAACATGAAGAATCGGCCACATGCACCTCTAATTTTCCTCCAACCAATATTTGATAGCAACAAGAATTCAAATTTCAAAAGGTGGAGACTTGGTCTTGCATGTATCCCACCTATATTGCACCCATTTCCCTCACTCCCCTAACCACAATTTCTCCCCCTCTCCACCGAATTCAGAGCCTTATCAGAGTAGAAAAACCGTGAGAATTCAGTGAGAGTAAGGAGAGAAAAAAATCGAGTGAAGAGCAAGATAAGAAAGCGCTCCACCACCTCCGCGTCGAATCGTCTCATTCTTTCGTTTTTCGGTCAAAACGAAACCAGGCATGCATATATTCTTCCTTGACTCTTCAATCAAGTGCTATTATCAAATTTTTACATTACGTGATCATTATTTCCATGACAAAACCGAAACACATCAAGAATTTTGAAAATAAATGCTGCAGGTTTTCGGTCCTTCCAATTCAAGCTTCACGGTTTCATTTGTTTTGTGGGTTTCAGGTATTGGTTCGATTCCAGGCTCCCAAGGCGACATCTAGACATGTAATAGGATGCATTAGGACCATGTTGATCCATTCATTTAACCCCCTGCACGCTGGAAGTCGAGAAAATGACAGCAACTTCCCCTTTGGTCCATATGAGTTTTCGAAAAAAAAAAAATGCTGTTGTGCTGTCAAAGGGAATGGATCTGATCATGGCTGCCCTAGGGGCCTATAGCCATGTTTAGATCACTTCCCTAGCATGTGTAAGACGTGACTAAGTCGTCCTTTTGGTGGCTTGGTCCATGGTGAATCGGTTTTTACAAAAAGCGCAAGAACAGCCCCAGCACCCCCTTCGGCCCCTCATTTTTGACAGCATGTGTGTTTCGAATTTGGTGGAATGGTGTGGATCTTAGTTGGCCTATGGCCCTTAGCCACGGTTCATACCATACCCCTAGATGTCTAGATCGTGCCATGGTCAATCAAATGGCCACTGGAACAACACGAGACAGCAAACGAAGCACAACACCACACACGCATGCAAGGTGTTCTCGGGTGAACTTTTCTGATGTTTGCTGGAATGTTGTGAATTGTGGCTGGCCTAGGGCCCTTAGCCATGGTTCAAATAATTCTTTGGGATATTGGTAAGAGTCTCTGGTCGGTGGTTCAAGCCCCAATGGCCGGTAGTCTCGAAAACGACACAAGAAAAGCACATGTACAGCTGCTGTATTTCTGGACAGCAACTTGCGGTGACGGTTCAGTGGCTCGTTTGAGTTTTTGGTTGGCTTTTAGCCCATGGCCTTGAACTGGAAAGTGCCTCATTGAGTTAGGAAGGTCATGTTTTTGGCCGTTCGTGATTCGGACCATTTTTGAGGTCATACGAGAATTTACGGTGCGATGTGCCAAATTGACTCTCGAAAGAGCGTTTCATGTTTTGGCCTCCATTCACCTAGATTTCGACCCTCACCATTTTAGGAGCATAATCTCATCATTTTAAGCGTATTTTAATCATGACTATATGATGTTTCAGTGTTGGTTCGGTTGGTTCGGAGTCATGATTAAATACGAAGTCATTAGGCGCACTTGTCTCAGTTTTTGGATGTTATTGCATAGTTTGGTCCCATAAATCTATTGCATATTTTTCATGGCATATGTAGGTTGCACCGAGCCTGGGAGCGATCCAATCCATTCAGTAAAATTATTACAGGATATTTAATTGTGTTAATTAATTATATTACGTGCAAAAATACTTATTTTGAGATTTATGCGATATTGCTTGTGGTCATTTTACTATCATGCTTAAGTCCGGTCGCCAGTTACCGGCCCGGTCGCCAGTTACCGGTCAATTCAGTTGTTTCACCCAGTATACTGTGGCAGTAGTCTGATCAGACGTACATTATTAAGTCCGGTCGCCAGTTACCGGCCCGGTCGCCAGTTACCGGTCAGCTCAGTTCAGTTCAGTTCAGTTCAGGGACCACTTGCGTAGACCATAATCTCACCAGAAAATTATTACATGCTATTTCAGTACAGGGCTTCAAGGAGCAAACATTTTCACCATGATTTTCAGTTCAGTTATGCTCGTACTATAATTAATCATTACACGGTATTTTCACGATATGCCTCATGACATGATATTTCCACTTGCATGCAAGCTTACTATTTTTTACTTGTTATTTACGGCATATGCATGTTGAGTCTTTAGACTCACTAGACTTGATTGTTGCAGGTACTGATGTTGATGTCGGGATCGAGGGCGGGGACCAGTGAGCCAGCTCGAGTCGGCAGTAGTAGGACCCGAGGACCTCAGTTCAGCATTTATTATTTTATTGCTCAACAATCGTTGGATGAACTTTTTATTGTTATTTCGAAAAATGTTAATTTCTTCCGCTGCCATTTTAAACATCAAACTTTATGTATCAGTTCATTTATGATTGAGGCAATTTTAATTATTTGAAAAGAAAAATTTTAAATTTCCCGCAAATTTTCAAGCACGGATTTTTAGGCTTCTACAGTTTTCTTCGGCAGCCGGGCATGGAGATGCCCGGGCTCTACTGCCCGGGAAACCAGGGAAGAGATCTCATGCAAATGCCCGAGAACTTTCACCCGGGCTACCTCGAGAATTGCACCACACTCGAGTGTATGGATATGTTCAATCTTATCTGTTAGAACAACATGTCTTTGGCATGTCAAATAAGTCATCAGGAGGTATGGGCAGCCGACTTGACATATTTAGTAGGCAGGCACTGAAAACAATGTACCTACCACATTTTCTCCTATAAATAGCAGGTATTTCTCTCATTTAATGATTTTGAAATCTTTGAACTCTCAAGCAGACACGTATATTCTCACACATATTGCTTGTGTTCTTCACTCTTCAACCTGCTGACTTTAGCATCGGAGTGGCCACGCCGGACACCCCTCCGGCGCCCATTCACGAGTTCTTTTATTGTTTGCAGGTCACGATCGAAGCCATTATCCTTACTCGAATTTCTTAAACATTAAATTATCATCGTTATCCGGTGGATTGCCCACGTATATCACACCCGATTCGTCCGGATATCATCATTAGTATACCAAATCAAACTTTGAAATAATTTTCTTTTCCATGTACATGGATCTCATTCTCGGGTTCAAGACAATGACTGATAAATACATTGTGTGATTGATGGATATCATATATGTGCCCACATGATCGAAAACCCTTTTGTTCACCGTGAAGAAATCAACTGAAGTACTTTTCAAATAAGTAACACATTGTGTCTTCCACTAACTTCTTGATTTTGAATATGCCTATATTTCCAGGGAATGTAATTGCCTATAAAATAATCAAGACTTTTTAAGCTGTATATCCGTCTATATTGAAATAATATGCTTTGGAGCTTACTTCAAGGGAAAATTGGCAAAATTATTATGTAAGTTGGTCTTTTTAAGCTTTTGGTCGTGTAACTCGTCAAAATATGATTATTAGGACAGAAACATGTTTTCCAAATGCATTTGGTGTCATGTTAATACTTAGTGAAAATAATTAAAATTAACAAAAAAATTACAAATTGTTGGTCCCACATGCGGAATTTGAGATAATAAAACTCGAAAATAAAGAATAAACTGGACACCGAGATTTACGTGGAAAACCCCTAAAAATTATTAGGGTAAAAACCACGGGGAAGATGAAAAGAATTCCACTATAATATTTTGTGGTGTACAACTCACTCACTGTGTTTCCAAAGAGAACACACACTCTCTTAATACAGGAGAACAAAACACCTCACAAATATTATAGAACTAATAGGATGAGAGAAAACTCGAAGAAGGGATGATTTTAAATGAAGGAATGAAGCTCTATTTATAGAACTTCCTGTCTGTGTGAAAACGCGTATAAAATGCGTTCCGTCTGAACGCATCCTACCGCGTATAAAACGCGTTAATGCATTTCCTATTTGTTGTCGATATTTCTCCCACTTGGAGATTTGATTGAGAATCAAACACATCTCCACACATCCTTTCAATCTTGTCATTCCCTGCTGCTTACGTTTCCTCTAGACCACTTGAGGATCTACACCACTCAAACTTATCAGTGTTCATTGGCTTGGTCAGAAAATCAGCTATATTGTCCTCTGTATGGATATTCTGCATATCCACGCTTCTTTCCTCTACTACTTCTCGCACAAAGTGAAATTGGACTCCAATGTGTTTCGTCCTGGAATGAAAGGTGGATTCCTTGCAATGTGCAAGGCACTCTGACTGTCACAAAACAAAGGAACATTCTCTTGTTTGTGTCCGATCTCCTCCAATAACCTTTTAATCCATGTTGCCTCCTTGCACGCTTGAGTAGCTGCCATGTATTCTGCCTCTGTTGTAAATAACGCTACAACTATTTGCAGTTTTGAAACCCAGCTTACTGCTCCCCCTGCAAGTGTAAACACATAACCAGTAGTAGATTTTCTCTTATCAGGATCACCTGCATAATCTAAATCGACATATCCCCTGAGTGTAAAATCTGATCCTCCATAACATAATGCAGCATTCGAGGTACCCTTAATGTATCGAAGGATCCTCTTCACAGTGCTCCAATGCTCTCGTCCAGGATTCGCCATATACCGACTAACTGCTCCCACTGCTTGAGCAATGTCCGGTCTTGTACAGATCATGACGAACACCAAACTTTGCACTGCTGATGCATATGGTACTCGAGACATCTCCATCCTCTCTGCTTCACTGCTAGGACATATTTCAGAGGATAAATTGAAGCTAACAGGAAGAGGGGTTGAGATTGGCTTACTATCTTGTATGTTGAAGCATTGCAAGACTTTCTTCAAATAATTTCTTTCTGAAGGCCAAATCTTTCTGTTACTTCTGTCTCGGTGAACTTGCATCCCTAGAATCTTGTTTGCTGGTCCCAAGTCCTTCATATCAAATTCCCTAGCTAACTGTGCTTTCAATCATTGGACCTGATATTTGTTGGGGCCTGCTACCAACATGTCGTCCACATACAACAGCAAAATAATATAATAATCATCAGATCTCTTGAAATACGTACAAGGGTCTGCACTCAATCTGTTATATCCAAGGCTCGTGATATAGGAATCAAATCTCTTGTACCAACACATCGGCGCCTGTTTGAGACCGTACATAGATTTGTTCAACCTGAAAACCAAGTTCTCTTTGCCTATTTCCGCAAAACCTTCTGGCTGGAGCATATAGATTTCTTCTTCAAGATCTCCATGAAGAAATGCTGTTTTCACATCTAGCTGTTCTAGATGTAGGTCAAACACCGCACACAATGCCAGTACCATTCTGACTGTTGTAAGCCGAACCACAGGAGAAAATATCTCATTGAAGTCAATGCCTTCTTTCTGAGCATACCCTTTTACCACCAACCTAGCACGATACCGTTCCACTTGGTTATTGCCATCACGCTTGATCTTATAGACCCATCTGTTTTCAATGGCTTTCCTCCCTCGTGGTAGTGTAACAAGATCCCAAGTTTTATTCTTGTCTAATGCCTCCAATTCTTCTTGCATTACTATCATCCACAAGGATACATCCGAGCTTTGAGTAGCTTCGTGGAAACTCGATGGCTCACCATCCTCTAATAAAAGACAATATGCAATGTTTTTTTCAGTGACATAATCTGAAAGCCAACCTGGTGGTCTTCTGTCTCGAGTTGACTGCCTCACATTGGAAACTTCAGACTCAACATGTTCTTGTTCTTCGTGCTCTGGTACTGCTTCACAAGAAACTTGACCTTCGTCCGTCTTATTTTCAACCAGAAATATAGTAGTTTCTGAATTCTGTGTGCCTTTGTCTCCC
Organism: Primulina tabacum; assembly: GCF_025594145.1. Taxonomy (NCBI): domain Eukaryota; kingdom Viridiplantae; phylum Streptophyta; class Magnoliopsida; order Lamiales; family Gesneriaceae; genus Primulina; species Primulina tabacum. The sequence continues at coordinate 6,986,848 of NC_134556.1, read as the reverse complement.
TTTACTTTATCTTCCTCGAAGATAACATCCCTGCTGATGACAAGCTTGTGAACAATAGGATCCCACAAGCGAAACCCATTTACTCCATCAGCATAACCCAAGAAGATACATTTTCTGGATTTCGAATCCAACTTCGATCTTTCTTGCTCATTGTTCAGAACGTACACAGGACTTCCAAATGTATGCAAATGAAAATAATCTGTCGGCTTCCCAGTCCTCATCCCCATCGGAGTCTTCAGATCAATCGCCACTGAAGGAGAACGATTGATAATATAACAAGCGGTTTTGACTGCTTTTGCCCAAAATGACTTTTCTAGACCTGCAGTCCTCAACATAGCTCTTGTTCTGTCCAACAAGGTTCTATTCATTCGCTCCGCCACTCCATTCTGTTGAGGTGTGTAAGCCGTCGTGAATTGTCTTTTGATGCCCTCATGTTGACAATATGCATCAAATTCGTCACTGGTATATTCTCCTCCATTGTCAGTCCTCAAACCCTTGATTTTCTTTTCTGAATCAAGTTCAGCTCGCGCTTTGAAATCTTTGAAGATCTGGAAAACATTTGATTTCTTCTTGATTGGATACACCCAACATCTCCTAGAGAAATCATCAATAAACGAGACAAAGTATCTCGCTTCTCCTAGGGATACAACCGGTGCTTGCCAAACATCCGAATGAATCAGCTCCAATATGCTTTTGCTTCTGGCAGTAGAAGTGCCAAACTTTAATCTGTGTTGTTTACTAGTAACACAAAGCTCACAAAAGGGTAGTAACTTTTGTAAGTCCCGGTAGCAGCTTCCGTTCTGAGAGAATTTTCAACCTCGTTCTGACATATGCCCGAGCTTTCTATGCCATAACACCGTTAATTCTTCTCCTGAACCAATTGATGCAACAGCTAGTTCTGCCTCTTTGTGTATTTTTCCCAAAAGTACATACAGATTTGCAGCAACGTTTTCCGCCTTCATAACCACAAGCGCTCCCTTCACAATTTTCATGATCCCGTTCTCGATTCGAGTTTTGCACCCAATGTCATCCAATTGCCCCAAAGACAAAAGATTCTTCGTCAGTCCTTTCACATGTCGTACCTCCTCTATGGTGCGAATGGTGTTATCAAACATTTTAATTTTGATAGTACCGACCCCAGCGATTTACAAGGCATGATCATTTCCCATGAATACAGATCCTCATGAGGCTGGTTCATAATGATCAAACCATTCTCTCCAAGACGTCATGTGCCACGTCGTTCCTGAATCCATAATCCATGTGTCACAAAATTTGTGTCTGCCTTCTGCAACTGTTGTTGCTTCGCTGAATAATATTTCACCATTGCCTGAAGTACTGGCCACATTTCCTTGAGAACTCTTCTCGATACTCGTACACTCTTTCTTGAAGTGCCCTTTACCGCCACATTTAAAGCAGTAAATATTTTTCTTCTTACTTCTTGACTTTGATCTACCTCGTCTTTGGCTCCCACTGGAATCAGGGTCCATAAATCTTCCTCTTAACATCGGCAAAGTCCTCTGCTTGCTTCGATGTTACCAACCTATCTTCCTTATTCTTGCACTGGCTTTCTTCTCCGAGAACCGCAGTTAAGACATCGTCGAATCTTAGAAAGCCCATAAGAATATTGTTGGTTATGTTGATGATAAGTTGATCATATGAATCTGGTAGACTTTGAAGTAGAAGCTCCGCACGTTCATTTTCCCTTATTTTATGCCCCATGGAAGTGAGTTGGGCAAATAGAGTATTTAGTGCGTTGATATGGTCGATCATTGATGAAGATTCCGCCATCCGAAGAGTATAAAGCCTTCTATTTAGGAAAATCATGTTGTGTAGCGACTTGACCTCGTACATCTTTGTCAGAGTATCCCAGATAACTTTGGCTGTTTTTATCTCAGAGATACTTGACATTACTTCGTCTGCTATTGCCAAGTGTAAATTGACAACAACATTGCCATTAATCTCATTCCACTTTCCATCATCCGTAATTTCCATCGGTCTATCTCCAATAGCCGCCAAGCAATTTTCTTTTCTTAAAACTGCTTATATATTTATTTTCCACAGCATAAAATTGCTTCCATTGAACTTTGCTATCTCGTACCTGTCCGCCATTATGTCTACAACAATTTAGTAGACTGGACAAAGTAATCCCGCTTTAAATTAAAAATCTCAAAAAATCTTTTCTGATGTGGAAGATCAGTCCAGGCTGCAGCCACAGAGCATACTCAGAATTTTAAGAAATTTTAAACCAAGGCTCTGATACCACTTGTTGATCCCACGTGCAGAATTTGAGACAATAAAACTCGAAAATAAAGAATAAACTGGACACCGAGATTTACGTGGAAAACCCCTAAAAATTATTAGGGTAAAAACCACGGGCAAGTTGAAAAGAATTCTACTATAATATTTTGTGGTGTACAACTCACTCACTGTGTTTCCAAAGAGAACACACACTCTCTTAATACAGGAGAACAAAACACCTCACAAATATTATAGAACTAATAGGATGAGAGAAAACTCGAAGAAGAGATGATTTGAAATGAATGAATGAAGCTTTATTTATAAACTTCCTGTCAGTGTGAAAACGCGTTCCGTCTGAACGCATCCTACCGCGTATAAAACGCGTTAATGCATTTCCTATTTGTTGTCGACACAAATTTTGTATTGTAAGTCTATATCTTGACATTTTTTATCCTTTGCATTGTCAAAATCGGGTATTAACTTCGTATCATTCTTTATTATTTGAAATTCTAGTCCTTTTTTAGTGAAAGTTGATGTGACAACGTACGCGTGACTGATGCCGATATCAAGCCAACTCTACACAAACATCACGTTGAAAAATGACCAAAATTGGACGAAAAATTATTTCTCAAAAATCTAATTTACAAAATCGGTCTCAATAAAAAATAATATGTAACAAACTCGTCTAATAATAAAACTCATGACAATTTTAGCCGAGACTCACCTGTTCCCACCTCGTGGTACGTATGATATCAATCTTGGATTCCTTTTCCTTGTCTTTAAGGTAGAAATAAAATTCACAAGATAGAATCTATAAATAATAAATAAAAAAGAGAAAGGAATCAAAGCTTTCATTAATTGGGCAACATAATCTGTACATTATGTTGAGAAAATTTTGAAAGTTTACTCATCTAATTGATGTTATATTAAAAGTATAATAATGCATTACTTTTGATGACAAATTGTATGTTTTTGTTGTCTCCTTACAAGTGCACAAAAAAAGTACGGTCAAATAATTCAAAATAAAAAATAAAAAATGGACCAATAAATTATTTAACATTAAGAATAATTTTAAAAATTCGAAATTAAAAAATTGGTCAAAAAATTTAATAAAACTACTAAAAGACTAAATGACTATATTGCAATTTTTATAATGTCAATTTTATAATTATTTTCATCTCTTACTCAATCCTTTGCATAAATAGTGGTATTTTATAAGTGGAGGATCACTGTTACATGTTCTGAAACGGAGAAAGAAAATAAAGCTTTGAGAAAATTTCATTCTCTACAATGGAGACAGAGGAGGGTTGGAGATGCCTTAATTTGAAAAGCAACGAGATTCTTCTCCCCGTAGGAATGGCTCTTCTTCTTTGTTTATCTTTGTGTATCTGATTTCATTTTTCCTACTACTTGATCTTCCATTACTGTTGGAAACGTTCACCTATGGCTCTTTCAGTGGTGGGGGCGTGACCCAAATACACTTTCAAATTTGGATTCAAGTGAGAACCTTCTTGGTGTTTTGGGACTTCGAGGAGCGCTGGGATCTGCTGTTGTCATCACTCATTGTTTTCTGATTTGAATTTGTGGCATTGGTATATCGCTACATTGAGTATCTTCTGCTGCAACTAGTCCTACATAGAAGGTGTTTGATATTGTTTCTCCGAGAAAGCATTATGGCCAACGTGCACACCAGTACACTTGCAATATCTTCTGATGCATCTACAGATCATGAAACAGAGGTAACAAAAGTGGTGAATTTGAATGCTAATACTGAGAATGTTAGAGATTCGAACAGTGTGCATACAGAAAACAACAAGGCTGGGTCCGGAATTGGAGATGGAACTAATTCACTTGATATTCAAGTTGAAATGGACATTGCTAGCAAGAAACCTACTTCTGATTTAAACTCTCCACATATACATAGGGAGACTTCTCAGCCTACTGCTCAAAAAAGCAACCAAGAGTCCCCTATGTAAAATTGTCTAAAGACAACGGTATGATTAATGAAAGTCAAAAACTGGATTTCTTTGCTCCGAGAACGAACATACTGAAATTCACTTATGATGATATTGATTCAATTGAAAAGATTTATGGGTTCTGTTTACTGGGCTATGTCATTAGTGGGCGATCACCTACTAATGCCTTCCTTGATTTGGTTCGTAGATGGGGAATGATGTCCATTTTCAAACACATGAGAGAGGATGAATTGTGTTTACATTCCCTTCTGCTGATTTAAGGGACAAGATACTCGGTGAAGGACCATATATGATTCATGGGTACCATTTGTTCATCAAAGAGATGCCTAGATGCTTCTGATTCAGAGAAGAAGATCTTAATATTATCCCTGCTTGGGTTCAAATTCATGGCTTACCTCCGGACTGTTGGAACCACTTCATTCTCAATAATATATCATCAGATCGTGGTCGTCGATTCATATGGACCTACTGACACATGGACAGAAGAGAGTAAGATATGCAAGAGTCCTAATTGAGATTAATGTAGCATCTCCATGAATGCATGAAATACAGGTAGAACTACCTATTGGGATAGTAAATGTCAAATTCATGTATGAGCAAGACATCAAATACTGCTCTCATTGCCATAAGCCTAGGCACGATGTTTTTTGTTGCCCGCCTCGGCTGGTGGTGAACATGCAGCAGGGACGAGTAAAGATTCCCCCGCCACTACTAGATATCGATCAAAGAGTGTAGTTTGGCGACAAGATAGATAACGTGGTCGATCGAGAATGAGTAGCAAGCAAAAACATGCACCGCCTAGACATGATAAAAAGATGCACACTACTACGGAGATGAATGGCACATGAACAACAGCTTGATGTGATAGAGGTTGATGTGGTGGAGGCTGTACAAGAAGAACACGAACAGCTTGCTAATCCTGATGGTGATCTACAGAAGTAGATTGCTAAGGGGAAGAGTGTCATTGAAAGTGAATTACCAATTTTTGGAGGAGATGACAAGCAAGTTATTGAGGAAGAAGAACCATTATTTGAAATTACTAGAAAGAAAAACAAGACGAGTCATAATTTCATTCTTTCAAATAAGGGTAGGATTTTTATGTTGTGGAATTCGTGTACAGTTAATATTGCTCCCTTGAGTGTGAAGGAGCAAACCATCCATGTTCAAGTGAATTGTCTGAAAACTAAACAATTATTCTGTGCATATTTTATTTATGGATATAACACCATCGTTCGAGGAAGAGAGCCGTGGGAGGATTTGAATTGCTTTGGTGAATGATGCCAAGTACCATGGATGTTGCTAGGAGATTTTAACAATGTTTTGTCACAGGATGAGAAAATCGGTGGATTACCGGCTAAGAATTATGAGATTACTGATTTTGTTGATTGTGTGAACTGGACTTACGATTCTTGGGGGGCTTTTCCACGTGAATGAGCCCCACAATAAGCTGGAAGTTGGACAGGGTAATGGTTAATCCCTCTTGATGAGATATAATTTTGATGACATACTGGAGTTCCTCGTACCAGAATGTGTATCAGATCACACTCTATCAGTGGTATGTCTTCTGGAACAGCGAGAAAAGACTAATAAGCCGTTCAAATTTTTTAACATGTGGGCAATCAGTGATGATTTTAGAAATACGATGGAAAGAAACTGGAACTTTCATGGTCACAGAACACAACAATATATCATCAATTATTCAAAAACCTCAAGAGGCCACCGTTAGCGTTGAACTCGAGAAAATTCAGTAACATATCAGTGCGGGTGAAAGCAGCTAGTAAGAGGCTTGAAAATTTACAAACTTCGATGCTCAATAGGGGGATAATGGCGGACGGGTGCAAGGAAATCAGAAGGGATACTGAACTGTTAATGGAAGAAGAAATTTTTTTTCTTGCACAGAAAAAAATGTGAATACATAAAAAAAGGGACGGATGTACCAAATTCTTTAATGATCTCACTAAGAGGAACAACAAAAGGAAATCAGTGGTTGCCATTCGGAAACAGGATGGTGAAACTACTTCAGATATCGATGAAGTTGAGCGGCAATTCATTGATCATTTCAAGGGGTTGTTGGGATGCAAGGTGGCACAAAGTAATTTATAGAAAGAAAACATATCAAATGGGCCGTGTGTTTCAAATGCAGATTGGCAATATCTTACGGATTAAATCACCATTGAAGAAGTCTGTTTAGCGCTATTTGATATTCATAATGACAAAGCCCCTGGCCCGGATGGATTTGGTTCTTTCTTCTTCAAGACGACATGGAATACATTTGGTAGAGATGTATTTGAAGCAATACAAGAATCCTTTGTTAGTGGGCGCATATTGAGAAAGTGAAACCATTCTATCATTGTGTTGGTGCCTAAATCTGTATATATGCATCATCGGTTCACAACTATCGCCTGATATCATGTTGAACAGTCTTCTACAAAATCATCTCCAAAATCCAAGTTGAAAGATTGAGGAAAGTCATTGGTGGCTTAGTTGATGAGGCACATACAATTTTCATGAGGGGTAGGTCTATTGTGGATAATATACATCTTGCACATGAATTGTTGAGAAATTATGCTCGTAAGCGTGGTTCCCCTTGGTGCATCCTTAAAAGTTGATATGCAAAAGGCTTATCATATGGTGGACTGTGACTTCCTACATGAGGTACTTACTTTTCTGAACTTCCCTACCAAATTTGTTGGATGGATAATGGAATGTGTCTCTATGGCATCATATTCTATTACACTTAATGGGCGATATTATGGGTACTTTGAAGGCAAGAAAGGACTCAGACAAGGTGATATGCTATCTCCATTCTTATTTACTCTTTGTTTGGAAGTACTTTCTCGGTCATTCAAACGTATATCGAGAGCCAACTCGTTTGGCATTCATACAAAATGCAATAACCTACACATAACGCATTTAGCATACACAGATGATTTGTTAATTCTATCTCGTGGTGATGTACATAGTGTATTTATGGTTATGAAATGTTTGAATGAGTTTGGAGATATGGCTGGGTTGAGAATGAACTTCTCAAAGTCGAGTATTTACATGGCCAGTGTTCAACCAGATGTGAAACGGAATATTCTTGTTGTTACTGGATTCCTTCACGGTGAACTACCATTCCGTTACCTTGGGATCCCCCTAGATTCAAGAAAGCTACGAACATCAGACTACTGACTCCTAGTAGATGCAGTGGATACCAAGATTAAGTCATGGCCGAGGTACTCTCTATCATTCATAGGAAAACTAGAATTGATCAGATCAGTGATTCAGAGTGTGGAATGTTTTTGGTTGTCTATTCTACCAATCCCATCTAACATCTTGAATGTTATCTATACTCTGTGCAGGAAATTTGTGTGGCCAACCAAGCGTCCTTCCATTGCTTGGAAACAGGTTTGTCGGCCAATCGAAGACGGTGGCATGGGATTGAAAAATCTAAGGGCTTGGAATGATGCGTTGATATGCAAGACTTTGCGGAAAATTCATATGAAGAAAGATAGTCTCTGGATAAAATGGATCAATCATACTTATAGCAGATTTGGTGATGTTTGGCAATGGGAATGGAGACGAGAGGATTCGCCACTTATTAAATAGATTATGGGTATTAGAGATGTGATGATTCGAGAGCTAGGGTCTGTTGATGCGACGGTCTTGTGCTTGGATGGGTGGTTTTGCTGTAATGTGGGGATCAGTCGTGCGTACCATTCTTCTCATCAGCAGTGGGACAGCGGCCTTGGAAGCCTCAAATCATGAAATCGTTTATCCTCCCAAAGAACAGGTTTGCACTGTGGATATTTGCACATAACAAATTCTTAACCTGTGATAGGCTGAGATATTTGTCTGATCAGTCTTGTGTGCTATGTAACACAGAATTAAAGTCATTTGCACACCTATTTTTTGGATGCAATATTTCGAAAACAGAATATGGGCAGGAGTGCATGAATAGCTAGGAATGAAAAAGATTATGGGATCTTCGACAGCAGTCCTCAAAGCTTTCAGAAGTGTCTATCGATGTAATTCGACCTTGAATAAGATGAGATGTGTTGCATTGGCAGCGATAGTTCATATTGTGTGGAATGCAAGAAAAAAAGCTGTAGAGCCCAAAAATCAATACACGTAAAACTCATGCATTTATTAAAAATTTTAAATTACTTATTTAATTTTAAAATGCTTTTAACGATGCATGATTTATGATCTGCATTATTTAAAATTATTATATGTTTATTTGATGTACGTTAAAATGTTTTCTTGAGTTTTATGTTTCAGACGAATATTCGATGCGGGAATGGGAAAAGAGACCGGCGACGATTTAGGCGATTTTGAGAAATGTGGTATTTTATTTCAAGAAATGAAATTTTACCTTTTAAAAGAATTATGAAATTTTAAGCATTTTTAAAAGCCTAATTTAATTTATTATGTGATTTTAAGATTTTAATCTTTTAAAGTTTTTCACATGTGTATTTTATTTTTTTTAATTAGAGAATTTTAGTAAAGATAGTATTGGGTTAGCATGGTAATTAGCATGTTAATTAATTAATTATTCAAAATATTTCCCCTAATTAATCACTCACACACACGTTTTACACACTCACACACACTTACATGTTTTTACACACACCATCAACACACACAATTCACACACCTTGCATTCACTCTTTTTGGAGGAGAAAACCTAGGGTTCTTAATTTATTTCAGCAGCCATCTCTCCCTTGCATAATTCCTGAAGATTTACGTTGGTTTTTCGAGCAAAAATCGTGCTGCAAGTCGTCCCGGATCAAGTCTCGCATTCCCTCGCGTCGTTATCAGCCGTATAGTGAGTTTTAAACATCAAAGGCATGTATATTCTTTCTTTTTGCATCGATATTGTCATAGTATATGTTTTGATGCTTATTGTGTGTAAAAATCTATTTTGTTATGCAAAAGTTTGAGAAAAAACGTTTGGACGATTCTTGAAAGTTTTTAGATCTCAAAACCAGATGTTGCTGTCATTTCATGTACTGTATTTTTTTGGTCGATTTTCTGGAAAAGCTTTCACCATATAATACGTAGTACTTTTCAACACCTTCGATTTGACAGTAAATTCGTAATTTTTCGACAAGAAACGAGTGCGTTATGATCATTTTCGTGTGACTGCTCAAACTGTGATGTTTAAACGATTTTAAGATCTCAAAAACCGAATATGTTGTCATTTCAAATCCTGCGAATTTTTAGTCAATTTTCTGGAAAACCTTTCAACATATAAAATGCAGTACTTTTTGATATCTTCAATTTGACAGTGAATTCACAATTTTCGGACAAGAAACAAGTGTGTTATGATCATTTTTGTGTGACTGCTCAAACTGTGTAAAAAAATATGTTTTTTTTTTAAGATTTTCGAGCACAACCGAGTGGGCGGCGCTCGAACGGTAAAATTTTACCGCCCGAGCGCCAAGCATTTTGGAATTTTTTTTTTGAAAATATTTTTCTTGGACAAGCATGCATATTGTATTAGTATGTTCGACGTGCAAAAGAAAATATTTTATTTTTGAGGTATGCTAAATGTCTTGTGACCAAATTATAAACGGGTTTGGAAGTCGGTGAACGTGGCCGAAGACATCTCCACCTCGGTAAAGCATGACCGGGTTTAGATCAGGATTGGAAAGCGGTAAACCATGACCAGGAACCAATCCACCCGATAAAGCATGACCCGAGATCTCATGTATGTGGTAGTGGACTTCCCTGCCAGCCCAGTACTGTGATTTAGCCTAATCCGGCGCATTTATCTATGGGTCACTTGCTTTGAAACATATCTCTACGCAAAATATTGATGTTTATGTATGCTCAAGTATGAATGATACAAGTATGTTTATGAAAAGTTTTATGAAACGATGGCACATCTATGTTTATGTATGTACGTTCAAGTTTAAGTATGTACGGTCTACTTTAAAATGTACTGTGGTTTTATTATGTATTACTTGTTTTTCTCAGTTTATACATGTTGAGTCTTTAAACTCTCTAGACTTGATCGATGCAGGTGAGGACGAGTATAAGGAGACGAGGGGTGGGGACCAGTGAGCCGGCTCGGTCTGCGCAGGAGGCTAAACCCGAACCCGAGGACAACCTATGATTTTAATAACTTTATGCACGTTTTAAATACTCTGATTTTCAGAATATTGTTTACGATGTTTAAACGTTTATCTTTTTGCAAACTTCGATTGTAATTGTTTTTATTCCAAATATTTTTTAGAAGAACATATTATTTTAACGCAATTTGAAGGTTTATTATTTATTTAAGATAAATTTTTTTCCTGAAAATTTCAAGTAGTTTAAAATACGGTACGTTATAATTGGTATCAGAGCGGTGTTCTTGTAAAGGGTTAGCCCTACTGTTAGTTACGTGCATCTTATGATATTGATATTATGATCATGCATGTTGGGTTTACGTGTTGGGTAATTTTGGAACAGTATGCCTCCCAGACGTAGGATTGAGCGTGAAGCAGGCGATGAGAATTGAGAAGCTACAGGATGGGGAGAGGGCCACTCCTCCTCGTCCACCCCCAGATATTCATGATCAGATGCTTGCAGGGATGACTCAATTCTTTGCATAGTTTGCGGGGAACCAGACTTGCAGTAGACACAGGGGCGAGGCCCAGACTAGAGGCAGTCTACAGAGGTTTAAGGGGATGGATCCGAAGGAGTTCTCGGGGACTACTGATCCGATGATAGATGAAGGATGGATTAAGTCCATCGAGGTAATTTTTGTGTTTATGGAGCTGCAGGATGCAGACCGGGTCAAGTGTGCTACATTCCTTCTGACAAGAGACGTCAGACTGTGGTGGGAAAGCGCATCTGTGTCAGTGAACCTATAAACACTGACTTGGGATGGCTTTAAGGAGGTCTTCTACTCCAAGTACTTAACTGAGGAAGTACGATCCAGACTGACCAGGGAATTCATGACGCAGCGACAGAGAGACAGTAGCATTGCAGATTTTGTCAGGAAGTTTGAGAGGGGGTGTCACTTTGTGCCCCTAATTGCGAATGATGCCCGGGAGAAGTTGAGGTATTTTATTGATGATTTGCGGCCGATCTTGCGCTGTGATGTGGGAGTTACTGGTCCTACTACCTATGGTGTTGCTGTGTCTAGAGCCTTGGCGGCAGAGCAGGACCAAAGGGACATCGAGAGTGATAGGCAGGACAAGAGGCCCTATCAGACACCTCACCAGCAGTAGCAACAGCGACCCCAGTTTAAGAGGCATATCCAAGGACAGCAAGGGAAGAGGCCATTTCAGGGACCGCCGAAAGGCAATGGTCCTATCCCTCAGCAGAAGGTACCTCAGAGGCCGGGTGAGCACCTAGTGTTCCCGAAGTGCAACCGCCAGCATCCAGTACAATGTTTATGGGGATCGGGAAAATTCTTGAAGTGTGGAGCCAGCGATCATATGCTGAGAGACTGTCCGCAGTGGAGGCAGCCGACCCAGGGGAGAGTGTTCGCCTTGCAGGCTGAGGAGGCGAACCCAGACACGACCCTGTTGACTGGTAACTTATTTAATTCAGCACCGTGTTATTTTTGCTATGCATGTTTCAAATTTGTTTTGGGATTATTAGTGTGATGTTTCGTATTTTTGGTGACTTGGGATAGAAATTTTCAACTATGCATGAGGTTAAGATTAGTATTTTGGGATATAAGTTTTGTGTGTTATGCTAACGTCTCTCAGAAAATATCTTCATGAAGAGAGTCGCCGCAAAGGCCTTGATAGATTTCGGGGCCACACACTCTTATATTTCGGAAACTTTCGTTAATCATCTGGACGTAAAGTCTATTGGACTTGACGTGAGCTACTCAGTGACAGTCCCGTCAGGGGAAGAGTTATCAGCTACTATTGTGGTCAGAGACATTGATCTTGAACTGTAGGGCCACCTAGTGTATGCTGATCTGATTGTGTTGCCGATGCCATAATTTGATATTATCTTGAGGACTGGCTAACAAAGAACAAAGTTCTTATTGAATTTCAAAAAATATCAGTGTTGGTAAGACTGTTGGGCATGGATCAATTTCTCTTTGAGCCGGATAAATGGAGGAGTTTCTCTCGCATTATCTCTTGCATGCAGGCACGGAGACTTATTCATAAGGGGTGTCAAACTTTCTTGGCAAGTATTATTTCCGCACCTGACGTACCCACTCTGTCGATATCTGATGTACCAGTAGTCAGAGATTTTCCTGAAGTTTTTCTTGATGAAATCACAGGCCTTCCACAAGAGAGAGAGGTGGAGTTTGCCATTGACCTTGTGCTAGACACCGTGCCAATCTCTAAGGCACCATACCGTTTAGCTCCAGCTGAGATGTTAGAGCTTAAACAGCACATTCAGGAGCTCCTAGATAAAGAATTCATCCGTCCTAGTTTCTCACCATGGGACGCACCTGTAATGCCCGAGAATTTTATTACTGTAATCTGAAATGATTTATTGATAATTGATGTGATTATAAACGGAAATGATCGGACCAGGGAAGACCGGAGAAGAAATTGTTATGTGCGAGGACTGAGCCCTCGCGCATATGCGCAACCAGGACCCGCTGTGCGAGGACTGAGCCCTCGCGCATATGCGCAACCAGGACCCGCGCATATGCGTGAGTATGGCAGAGAACCTCGCGCATATGCGCCGGCAGAGGACGAACATATGCGCTAGCAGAGGAAAGCTTAATGCCGAGACCAGTAGGTCTCGCGCATATGCACCGAGGGAGGTCGCGCATATGCGCAAGACGTGCAGACTAAGGAATAAGCCACATGGCTTGGACATGCAATAAAAGGTTAAAATAACTTCATTTCCTTGGAATTCAGCAGCTGAGAATCGAGAAGATCTTCAGGGAAGCTTCAAAGTTCTTGAAGTCTATAATTGTGATTTTGTGAAAACCAACCGTCTGATTTTCAATCCGAGTTTAGTACCGTGTTTCTATCGAAGAGAGCTTTAACTGGACGTAAGTTTTATTACTTTCTGATATGATTTGAAAATATGATATGGAGGAAATCCTGATATGACTGATATTATCTTTTCCTGAGATTGTTGTCATTGTATAATCGAAATCGGATCGAAGAACGGATACCTTATGAAATTGTTATGATTTTCAGAATTGAATTTGATTGAGATTATACAGATTTGATATCAGATTGTATTTATCGATCGATTATGAGTTATTGAGATTGATATCTATTGATATTGTATTGCTGGGTATATTGAGATTGTGCCGTTATGCCGTTGAAACAGAATTAGATTGAGTTCTGATTATATCCAGTATTGATTGAGTTGTATATTGATATTGTACTCCTCAATATTTTCATTGCCAGATTGAGTATTGACAGATTCGAATTCGAGACTTCGACTTCGTCAGATCGACAGAAAAATGTATAAATAAATGTCGAACCGGGAAGATACGACTCGAGTTTGATTTGACTTGAGTTTCCCAAAACCACATACTTTACTTTATTGCATTGATATTTGCAATTGATGAGATTGATATGCTTAGTCTATTGATTTATAGCAAAGCATGTATTGAGTCATGGGCGGATGTGCCTAGTCATTGGCGGAGGTGCCAAGTCTTTGGCGGATGTGCCAAGACACTGGATGTTTGGTTTATATCGATGTTGCGTAGGAGCAGATCGGCTTCTATTGCGGAGATTCGATATATTGTGCCAATGTCCAGGAACCGGGATCCCTAGATTAGATATGAGTCGAGTCTGAGATGATGAGTTCAGAGTTTATTTACAACTTTATATCGATTAATGTCTTCAGATTTTGATACATGTTATTGATATCTGTTTCATGCTTTTATATCTTTTTATCTGATTGCATGTATACGTTGTTTATACTGGGAATATATTTCTCACCGGAGTTATCCGGCTGTTTTGTGTTTGTATGTGTGCATGACAGCAGGTGGGACATGATCAGGGTCAAGAAGAGGATGAGAGATCAAGATTAGCGTGGAGATCCGGACTTAGAAGTAGATTTGTTTCATCACCTGATATGTAGTGAATGAACAGTAGTTTGTTATGATTTACTTTCGTACAAGACTTGTACTTTAGATCTGGATGTTGATCTTGTAAATGAAATAAGAATTATTTCATTAGTTGCGCACTCGTGTATTTAAAAAAAAATTTTTAGACCCAGATTAATTAATTGATCCTAATAATGATTAAGAAAATGAATTAGGTTCGGGTCCCCACAACAGGTGGTATCAGAGTAGTAGGTTCCTTAGACTGAGATAGAAGCTAGTGAGCGGGGTAAATTGAGTTTTCTTTCTTGCTTTTGCTATGCTTGCATGTTTTACTGCTTTAATACATGTTTACCTGATTATCTGATTTGATTGGATACATGTGTTATTGAGAATGAATCAGAACCGATTCTGGATCAGCAGTAAGATGATCGGAGGAGGACTGAAACAAAATTGTTGTATTTGGTTACTAATCCTTTTGATAATCAGATATGCCTCCTCGAAGAGTCCCAGAACAGGGTAGTACCTCGACTAATCCGATGGATGTCACAGCAACTCCGATAGAAACACTGCCGAAGAAATTTCAGTTGTCCAACCCGCCGACTTTGTAGGGCACAGAGAATTCTGTTGAGTGTGAGAGTTGGCTCGATGACATTGAGATGCTGTTTGATTCCTTGGATTATACAGACGAGCGCAGAGTTAGACTGATTGGGCATCAATTGCATGATGTTGCAAATAATTAGTGGCTCACGACGAAGAGGGCTTTGGAACATCGAGGTACAATCATTACTTGAAAAATCTTTAAGACTGAATTTTATCAAAGATTTTTTCCAGTATCGTACAGGAAAGACAAGGGAGCAGAGTTTGCTAATCTGAGACAGGGTCAGTTGAATATTGAAGAGTATGTGGCCAAGTTCTCTACCTTGTTGCGTTTCGCTCCACATGTGGCTGAAAATGATGAAGCTGTTGCTGATCAGCTTATCAATAGGCTGAATCCTGAGATCTTTACATTGGTAAACACAGGGAGACCGAATAACTTTGCTGACGCCCTGAACAGAGCCAAAGGAGCTGAAGCTGGCCTGATTAGGCAGAAAGGAGCTTCGTATGTTCCTCCAGCACCGAGACCACAGCAACCACCTTCTACTTAATTTCAGCAACCCCCTCCCAGATTTGATAGCACTAGTAGCAATGGTGGGAAGAAAGATCAGTTGAAAGCCAGAGGAAAACAGTTCAAGAGGCCTGGGAGCAGTTCCTCTAGCTCCAGTGGTTCTCGACAGAGCCAGAGTTATACAAGGGCTTATTGCGGAACATGTGCTGGGAAACATCCCACTGAGCAATGCCAAGGAGTGCTTGGTAGTTGCTGTATCTGCAGACAGCAAGGACACTTTTCCAGAGTCTGTCCATAGCAAGGTTCCCAGAGATCCCAGGGAGCAGAATCATCTGGATCAGTGGCTCAGAGTGATAGACGATCATCAGCTGTTCACTCATTCCAGCCACCACCGACTACTCAGTCACAGCCGAGGCCAGGAGGAAGCCAGACTGTTAGCCAGTCTCCGAGACAACAGGCCAGAGTATTTGCTTTGACTGAAGAATAGGCACAGGAAGCACCAGATGATGTTGTTGCAGGTAACTGTTCTTTATGTGGTTATCCTGCTTACGTAATGATTGATACGGGTGCATCCCACACATTTATTTCTGAGCGATTTGCATTGATTCATACATTGCCTGTTGAGTCATTATCTGCTGTAGTATCTGTCTCTTCACCTTTGGAGAGAGGTCTTGTATCAGTGACGTCTGTTAGATATTGTATACTACAGTATGACGGGCATAAGATTGAGTTAGATTGTATTGTACTTGGGTTGTCTGATTTTGACTGCATTATTGTTATCGATATGCTGACCAAGTACAGAGCTACCGTAGATTGTTTTCAGAAGATTGTTAGATTCAGACCTGATATGGCTGATGAATGGAAATTTTACGGTAAGGGTTCTAGATCTAGAATTCCTTTGATATCTGCATTATATATGACTCGATTATTACAGAAAGGAGCAGAAGGATTCCTTGTGTATTCAGTTGACGTACTGAAATCTAGCCCATCATTGGCTGATTTTGTAATGCCCGAGATTTGCGGTGTTGTTAATCTGAAATGATTCATTGATTAATTGATGTGATTATAGATGGAATAGGTTAGACCAGGATAGGCGGAAATAAGATCGAATTATGTGCGAGGACAGAATACCTCGCGCATATGCCCGATCAGACCGGGCGCATATGCGCGAGGCAGGCAGAACAATTCGCGCATATGCGCGACGTGTATCCGCGCATGTGCGCGAGGGTACCCGAGAGTTGTGAAGAATGGTAAAGGACCTCGCGCATATGCGCCGAATGAGGGTGCGCATATGCGCGAGCTGCTGTGTAGGTCACGCGCCGAGACATTATGTCTCGCGCATATGCGCCGAGACATTATGTCTCGCGCATATGCGCCGAGGATGGTCGCGCATATGCGCGAGACGTGCTGCACAAGGACTTAGCCACATGGCTTGAACATGCAATATATATATGAAATTGCTTATTTCCCTTCAACGATTCAGAAGGAAAAAATGAGAGAATTTCTGGAAGAAGGCTTCAGAGAATTGTGAAAAATCCTTACGCCTTTATATTTCGATCCGTCCGTTAGATTGTCAATCCGACTTCAGTACTGTGTTTCTATCGACGCAGGCTTCCATTGGACGTAAGTTTTACTACGTTTTGATATGCCTTGAAATTATGATATTGCCAGAATCGGATATGATTCATATATATGATGTTCTTGACATGTTAGACATCGTATAATCGAAACCGGGTCGAAGAACGGATACCAGTATGAAATTGTTATGAATTTCAGAGTTGATTTGATTGAGATTCGATATAAGATTTGTATTGTTATTGATTATGAGATGTTGGGGATTGATATCTGATTGATATTGTATTGTTGGGTATATTGAGTTTATGCCGTTATGCTGTTGAAACAGAATTTGATTGAGTTCTGATTATATCCATTATTGATTTGAGATTGTATATTGATGTTATGCCTATTGGGAATGTCCTTCCAGATTGATATATCGAAGGATTCGAAGACAGAGCAGAGCCGACCCCAACGAAAGAAATGTATAAGTCAATGTGGTATCGGGAGAACGACTCGAGTATGATATACTTGAGTTTCCCTAAATCACATACTTATTGTTATTGTGTGCATTGATTTGAATTGATATGCTTGTTCCATTGATTTATAGAAAGCATGTATTAGACGAGTATTAGACGAGTGATCTTGTGACATATGTGTCAGATAGTGATGGAATCGTCACTGGCACATTGCACATTGTCACAGGATAGGGATTTGGCGAAAGTGCCAAAGTCCGTGACGGATAGGTCAAGACACCGGATGTTTGGTTATATCGATGTTGAATAGAATTGGAGTTTCTTCTATTACTGATATTCGATATGGAATACCAACGTCTGGAAACCGGGATCCATAGACTAGGATTGAGTCTAGTCTGAGACGTGGAGTCATAAGTCTGATTGACGATTTTATATTGGTTATGTTTCAGATTTTGATACATGTTACTGATATCTGTTACATGCTTTTACATTGTTTATATGATTTCATGTTTCGTTGATTTATACTGGGATATATTTCTCACCGGAGTTATCCGGCTGTTGTCGTGTTTGTATGTGTGCATGACAACAGGTGGGACATGATCGGGGTCGAGGAGATGAAGAGAGATCGTGATTAGAGTGGAGACTACGGACCATGATTAGAGATAGGGTTTGGACACTTGATATTTAGTTGTTAAACCTTATTTTGAATGATTGTATATAGTGCAAGATTTGTACTTTAATACTGACATGTATATTAGAATGTATTCCATTACGTTCCGCATTTAATACTGTATTTAAAAAAAATAAAATAAAATTTAGACCCTGTTTATTATAATCGATTAAATTGTCCCAATGATGATTAAGAACATGATTAGCGTCCGGGTCCCCACAACAGGTGGTATCAGAGCGATAGATCCTTTAGATTGAGATAGGAGCTAGTGAGCGGGGTAGATTGAGTTTTCTTCCTTGCTTTTACATGTTAGCAATCTATTATGTTCTACTGCTTTATAATGCATGTTTATCTGTTTATCTGGCTTGATTTGAAAACATGTGTTATTGGGAATGTATCAGAACCGATTCTTGATCAGCAGTAAGATGATCGGAGGAGGACTGAAACAGATCTGTTGTATTTGGTTGCTAACCCTTTTGGAAATCGGATATGCCTCCTCGAAGAATACCAGACCAGGGTAGTACTTCGAATCCTCCAATGGATGTGACAGCAACACCGATGGAAACATTGCTGAAGAGATTTTAGTCGTTCCATCCACCGACTCTGAAGGGTACTGAGACTTCAGTGGATTGTGAGAGTTGTCTAGATGACATTGAAATGCTGTTTGAGTCCTTGGATTACAACGATGAGCGGAGAGTGAAACTGATAGGGCACCAGTTGCATGATGTTGCAAAGAACTGGTGGATTACAACAAAGCGGGCCTTGGAGCATCGAGGTACAGTTATCACCTGGAATGTATTTAGAACTGAGTTTTATCAGAGATTCTTTAAAGTGTCGTACACGAAGGATAAGGGAGCAGAGTTTGCAAACTTGAGATAGGGTCAGTTGAACATTGAGGAATATGTGGCCAAGTTCTCTACACTGCTACGATTTGCTCCACATGTGGCCGAGAATGATGAATCCGTTGCTGATCAGTTCATTAATGGTCTGAATCCGGAAATCTTTACCTTGGTAAAAACCGGGAGACCGAATAATTTTACTGATGCTTTGAACAGAGCCAAGGGAGCCGAAGCCAGTCTGATGAGACAGAAGGGAGCTTCATTTGTACCTCCAGCACTGAGACCACAACAACCACCTCCCCGGTTTGAGAGTGGCAGCAGAAGTGGCGGAAAGAAAGACTTCCTGAAAGCTAGAGGGAAGCAGTTTAAGAGATCTGGAAGCAGTTCATCCAGTTCTAGTGGCTCGAGACAGACCGGTCAGGGCAAGAGTTATACATGAGCCTACTGCAACACTTGTGGAGGGAAACATGCCACAGAGCAGTGCCGAGGAGTGTTTGGCAGTTGCCGTATTTGTAAACAACAGGGACATTTTGCTAGAGTTTGTCCCCAGAGAGATTCTCAGAGATCACAGGGTGCCGAATCATCTGGATCAGCGGCACAGACTGATAGACGATCGACTGTTGTTCATTCGTTCCAGCCAGCACCACCTCAGTCACAGCAGAGGCCAGGAGGTAGCCAGACAGTGAGCCAGCCTCCTAGACAGCAGGCCAGAGTATTTGCTTTGACAGAGGAGCAAGCTCAGGAGGCACCTGACGATGTTGTTGCAGGTAACTGTTTTATTTCTGGTTATCCTGCATATGTATTGATAGATACGTGCATCGCATACATTCGTATCTGGGCGATTTGCATTGATGCATTCATTGCCTATTGAGTCATTATCTGCTGTAGTGTCTGTCTCTTCTTCTTTGGGGACAGGTTTGATATCAGTGAAATCTGTTAAACTTTGTATACTACAGTATGATGGGCATGAGATTGAGTTAGACTATATTGTGCTTTGTTGTCTGATTTTGACTGTATTATCGGTATCGATATGTTAACCAAGTACAGAGCTGCTGTTGATTGTTTCCACAAGATTGTGAGATTCAGACCGGATATGGCTGATGAGTGGAAATTCTACGGTAAGGGTTCTCGATCTAGAATTCCTTTGATATCCGTATTGTCTATGACTCGATTGTTACAGAAAAGAGCGGAGGGATTCCTTGTCTATTCAGTTGATTTACTGAAATCGAGTCCATCATTGGCTGAATTGTCAGTGGTTTGCGAGTTTGCTGATATCTTCCCAGATGAGATTCCGGGTTTGCCTCCGATTCGAGAGATAGACTTTTGTATTGAGTTGATGCCAAGTACAGTTCCGATTTCGAGGGCTCCGTACAGAATGACACCGATTGAATTGAAAGAATTGAAAGAACAGTTGGAGGATTTATTGGCCAAGGGGTATATCAGACCGAGTGTGTCTCCTTGGGGTGCTCCAGTACTGTTTGTTCGAAAGAAAGACGATTCTATGAGACTCTGTATCGATTACCGGCAACTGAACAAAGCAACGGTAAAGAATAATTATCCCTTGCCTCGCATTGATGATTTGTTTGATCAGTTGCAGGGTTATTCTGTCTATTCCAAGATCGATCTGAGATCTGGATATCATCAGCTGAGAGTCAGAGATTCTGATATCTCGAATACAGCATTCAGAACCAGGTATGGACATTATGAATTTATTGTCATGCCGTTCGGTTTGACTAATTCTCCAGCTGTGTTTATGGGTCTGATGCAAAGCATATTTCAGAGGTATCTTGATGATTTTGTTATTATATTCATTGATGATATCTTGATTTATTCGAAGAATATGATTGAACATGCCGAGCATTTGAGAACTGTATTGAAAATTCTGAGGGCTGAGAATTTGTATGCTAAACTGTCAAAATGCGAGTTTTGGTTGAGACAGGTGGTATTTCTGGGTCACATCATATCCGAAGATGGTATATCAGTTGATCCCAGTAAAGTTGAAGCCGTGATTTATTGGCCGAGACCAACATCTGTACCAGAGATACGCAACTTTATGGGTTTAGCAGGTTATTACCGTCGATTTATTAAAAATTTCTCAAGTACTGCTAAACCTATTACTCAGTTTGATAGGATCGATTAACGTATCAAGAGTGTTTAGAAGGGGGGGTTGAATAAACACTCACAATTAAAACTGATCTTTTCGAATTTTGAGTTCAGTTTGGTGAAAAACTGATTCTCGGAATCTTGTTGGTCAATGACAATCAGTTAAACTGAAGTAGTTGCGGAAAGTAACTGACTGAAAGATAGAATACAAATAAAATACACAAGGATTGTTTCTGGATGTTCGGAGATTTCAATTACTCCTACGTCACCCCTTCTATCTCAAGGATAGGATTTCCACTAAAAGACTTTGATCGAATACAAGATTTGTACTGACCCACTTCAGTTTGGACTTATCACTGCCAAAAGCTGAAACTCTTAGTATTACAAAATGTTCTCAGTGCGTAACTGATCTTAGCACTATCGAATTTAACAATTATTTCAAAGTGCTATTGAGCTCAAATTGTAGCATTGACCGTTACGAATAAATCAAATAAGAGTGAGCTAAGATTTTGGCAGAATAACAGCAAGCTTTGAATGGAATGATCTTCTTTTTTACTTCAGCTGTTCTTCTGTCATATTTATATGCTTCCCTTCCAACGATAACTTGAGATATATTTGAATCTTTGTATCCGTTGATTGCCACTTCATTATTGTTTGCTTCATTTATTGTAATGCGGCGTCTTAACTGCTTTAGCCGAAATGCGTTGTTCTAAGCTGTATTGATTGAAGTGCGGCGTTTCATATTCATTTGCAGTCTTCTATGTCTCTTTGTCGGTTGAATATTCTTTTCCGAGACATGTTCAGTGAAAGGATGCTTAGATTAAAAGCATACGGATGAATGTATCAACTGATCAGTTTTCTTTATTAGATCAGCTGATTTCAGTTGTGAAGTCCAGTTGCTGAATATAATCGCGCGTATCAGTTGGTTGATCAGTTTAAAAGCATACGGCTGAATGTATCAACTGATTGGTTTCCAACTGATCAGTTTTCTTTATTAGATCAGCTGATTTCAGTTGTTAAGTTCAGTTGCTGAATATAATCGCGTGTATCAGTTGGTTCATATTTTGTCAAACGCCGGAATTTAGTTTCTAACAATTTCCCCCTTTATGGTGTTTGACAAAACTAAGTAAATAATAACTGAACGTCTGAACTCATTGTAGATAAAATAAGAGATTGATCAACTGAATAATGGACTACACGAATCTGTAGAGATTTTTCTTCAACGAGATAAAATAAGAGATTGATCAACTGAATAATGGACTACACGAATCTGTAGAGATTTTTCTTCAACGAGAAGATTTCTTTTGTTGTTCTAGAATCTCTTTGATCTCTTCCCCCTTTTTGTCAAACAAATACATCTTCTCAGATACTCTTCGAACCTCATTGGAAAGAATTTTGACATCTGAGAAGGTACTTGAGATAACAGATTGTAAAAGAGTCTGCAGCAATTCCATTTTATTAGAAACAGAAGTTTCCAATACCTCAACTTGTTTGCTGATAACGTCTTGAGTGATGGAGAGACTCTCAGCCAAACCTTTGTTCTTCGTAATTGCTTCCATTGATTGAAACAGAGAGTTTAAGGCTTCTTGAATTGCTTTCAGTTTCTCTGAGTTGAATGCCTCAGAATGTTCTAGCTTCAGAGAATGTTCTAATTGAGTATGTGAATCTTGTACAGATCATTAATCACTCTATGTATATCATGCTGAATTTCCTGAATTTCTGCAAGAACAAAATCAAGATCTTTGGCGGAGTTAAGATTTGGCTGATCCGACGCTCCAGCTTCCTGTGAGACTTGATAAAAAACCACCATGGTTCTTTCAGATATCATTGTTTCAGCAATATTTGGTTCTGGGACATCTGTTTCAGTTACTGCCACTTGGACCAGATGAGGTGAAGACTGATGTTGTTCAGCATTTGAGCTTTCCTGCTGAATGTGAGAGTTTGCAGGATCTTCAGCTAGTGAGTAATGAACTGATGCTTCTGCTGGATAGTCATCTGAGATTCGAGCTGACTCTTTAGTTGGAGGATTGTCAGAAGTAGGCAACAGAGCCTCCAATTCTCAGCAATATGGTGATCTGGTGATTGAGCAGACATCATTCTTGGATCATTTGGTTCAGAAATGGCGGCCTTAACTGGCTCTTCAATTAAGATGGTATTCTTTTCAGCTGCTTGATCAGCGGAGTGATCAACTAATAAAGGTTCATTAATAACAGATTCTTTCACCACTGCTTGAATAATTTCATCAATGTTGGCAAAATCCAACTCGGCTTCAGAGTACAGCTGATGTTCCACAGCAAATGATTGTGGCACATCCTGAACTGTTTCTTCAGTTGTAACAATATTTTGTTCTGAGGGTGGCTCTTTCTGCTGAGAGGAGGGTTCTTCTTCTTCTTCTTCAGAGGCTTCCTCAGGAAGAACTAACTCCTGATCCATTTCCCACACTTTTATCTGAGCTTGCAAGCTAGTAAGATCTGTATCTAGCTGAGTGATCACAGCTCGATCATTATAAGCAGTTGGATTGTTGGAAATGTAGTTTGCCTTCAATTTCTCAAGCAGTTGAGATAGCTTCTTAGCTCGAATTTGGTCAAAAAAATAAGGTTTTCCTCTCCAAAGCTTGAACAATTGTGGCAGCTTTGACCATCTTGAGGACAATTGCTTCCAGTTTGATAAACTTGTTCAGCTGAGATTTCTTTTTCAGCTGCTTAGCAAAAATCTGAGTTCTGTAAGCGGTTCAGGCATCATAGGATTGAAGTTTTGATGCTGCAAAATTATTAACCTGTTCCCAAACAAGGTCAATATGAGTTTGAATGGAATTGGATGACCTGGGCTCTTCAATCAATTTTCCCTTGCCTTTTTCAGTATTGAGGATGTGTGGAATTTCCAATCCAGTACGAGTAGTATCCACCAGTTCCATAATCTTTATACATTTGGTTCTGGCAGGTGCTAGAACAGCAGGACGATTGATATGGATTAGAGGAGCTTTGATCCTAACTGTTTCCTTTGTTGCACCAGCTGAGATTTCTGGTTGGATGATCTTCAGAGGAACTGCTTTGATAAGCTGTTGGGCATCCGAAGATTTCAGCCTTTCAGTAAGAATAGATTCTACCTGTGGTTGGTAATTTTGTCCTTTGTGTTCTTGGTTTCTTGGCAACTTTTGGAGAGGGCGTCTTCTCGGAATCGGATTCACTGATAATCAGTTTTCGTTTTGCAGTCTTCAATTGGGCCAAAGTTTTGGCCTATGTTTTGACTTCAGAGAAGCTGACGTACCCATCAGTTGGCAAAGAGAAAATTTCTCCGAAGGCCTCTTCAGATAGGATCAACAGCTGATCATTGACAGTTACAGAGATACTTCCATCAGTAGTGACAAACCCCTTTAGATAGAATTCATTTACTTCCTTGGGGTATATTTCCTGCGAAGATTGTACCAAAAACATCCTGAGACCAGCAGATTCAATCTTCAGAAAGACGTTCTTAATTTCAGCTTCTTGAACTGATAAAACTGAGTCAAAATCAATGGCCATAGCGTTCAACACGTGAGCTGGGATTTGATTCGTCATTTCGAAAGATAAAACGATCTGAAATTCGTAAAATAGGCCACGTTATGAAACTGCAGTCACGTCAGTTGATTTGGAATATAATATGATTAATAAGTTAACTTATGTGAGAAGATTAGTGAGATTCTCAACTGAACGATCAGTTGTAAGACTGTGTCCTTTCAGTTGAGAGTTTACTAACATTTGTCTTCTCAGTTAACCTCTTAAAAACTGATATTCCCCCTTAATCGGTGCATAGATTAATTAAAGTGACGATATAAAAATAAATTTAAAGGTCAGAAAGATTATCGTTTGCTGAAACGTTGACGGCCCTTCAGCTTCCATGATTTTCGGCTATAAATAGAAGTAACACGGTTAGTTTCAGTCATATTGGTGAAAATATTCGAGACAAAAAGAATGTTAGATACGAGTAGCTCGAGTGCTTCGCCGTTTGCTCTGGAGACCAGGAAGGCTGTTATAGAAGATGAATTCTTCTATAAGAGTCTTCACTACTGGGAAAAGTTACAGAAGCTTGAGTTCCTGTATAATACTGGAGATGCTACCACTCCCGAACTGGTGGCAGAGTTGAAAAGAGTGCGGGAGCACTTGAACATAGCTGTGTGGGTGGACATCTTTAATGATGGTCATATCTATCAGCTAATGCTTCGAAAGGAACTGAAAATCCTTAAGTGCATAGCTGTTTCTCAGAGCTTTGTCAAGACATCTACCGCACCTTTATCCACTTGGTTGAAAATGTGGAAAATTGTTGTAGAGGAAAAATATGATGATGTAATCCGTGCAAACATTTATGGTTGAATGAAGTATTTATATAAGCTTAATTTTGCTTCTCTCTTTCCTGCAAATGATAAATTTCATCAGTTGTTATATATGAATTGCGAATTTAAGCAGATGAACTGATGAAAGACTAACTTATATAAGTTGACTATGAACTGAAATCAGTTAAGCATTAAGTAATAAATGACAAACTGATATCAGTTGATAATGAACAACTGATAAATAAGAAGCCTGGGTAAATGAGAAAAACGCTTCGGTTGACTTGAGACTCTTTGGTTTCTTCAACATTTAATGTCATCTGTCTATAAACAAGACGAGAGAGATAAAATGTGAGACAGTTCAATATGTCGGATTCAAGTAATTCTGATGCATGCAGCAGTACACATATTCAAGTTACTGAACAATTAAGTCCTTATTTAGAAGAATTGAAGAACACGATGGAGGAATATGTCTTGACGAAAGTGATGTCAACATGGTTCAAAATTCATGATTTGCAGAGGATAAGTAGTAGTGGTGCTGCTCCTTCTCGTGCTCAAGCAGCAACAGCAAGAAAATACATTGATCGTTTTGAAGTCAGGCATGTTACAGACATGGTTGATGACAATGTTCTGTTACAAGTAATGCTATGGAAGGAATGGCATGTGATTGAGAAGATTTCAACAACTGAATCATTTTATAGAATCCGAATTTATGAGTTGAATAATTGGATTACAGAATGGCAAGATTCAGTTGGTTATAAGTTATCTTCTGTAAGATGGAATCGATTTTATTCTTAATAAAGTATCATTTCCAATTTGTTGTTGTTTTCTTATTTTCTGCAAAGAATTTTATTAGTAAAACAGCATCAATAACAATTTTTAGGACAAGTCAATTAAACCAAGAATATTTCGAAAGTAAGAAAACTTAGTCTCGGGTAATGGTTTGGTGAAGATGTCAGCTGCTTGTTGCTCAGTTGAAATATACTCCAGTCTAATGTCCTTCTTCAAAGCATGATCTCTAATGAAGTGGTGCCTGACATCTATATGCTTGGTCCTTGTGTGAAGAACTGGATTATAGGTGATGGCAATTGTGCTCGTATTGTCACAAAATATGGGCGATTCATTTGTAATTTCTCCATAATCTCTCAGTTGTTGCTAGATCCAAATCAGTTGTGCACAACAACTACCAGCAGCAAGGTATTCTGCTTCAGTTGTTGAGGTAGCTATGGATGTCTGCTTTTTGCTAAACCAAGAGATCAGTCTGTCTTCTAGAAACTGACAAGATCCACTTGTACTTTTACGATTAAGCTTACATCCTGCATAATCTGCATCTGAATATCCAACTAAATTGAAAGTAGAGTCTTTAGAATACCATAACCCAACATTTTGTGTACCCTTAAGATATTTCAAAATTCTTTTAGCAGCTGAGAAATGTGATTGCTTAGGATTTGCTTGAAATCTAGCACACATACGGACAAAAAATACAATATCAGGACGACTGGCAGTTAGGTACAACAATGAACCTATTAAACCACAGTATAATGTCGCCTCAACTGATATTCCCCCTTGATCAGTGTCCAATTTTACTGATGAGCTCATGGGGGTATTTGCAACTGAACAAGATTCCATGCCAAATTTCTTCAGCAGCTCCTTTGTATATTTAGTTTGACTGATGAATATACCAGTCTCCAGTTGCTTCATTTGCAGTCCAAGAAAGAATGTCAGTTTACCCATCATACTCATTTCAAACTTATCCTGCATTAGCTTAGCAAAATTTTCGCATAATTTGGGATTAGTTGACCCGAATATGATATCATCAACATAAATTTGAACTAATAAAATGTGATCATTCTTGGCAAATTTGAACAAGGTCTTATCAACTGATTCAACAGAAAAATCATGATCAGTTAGAAATTTTGAAAGAGTTTAAGACCATATAAGGCTTTGTTCAAATGATATACATGATCAGGAAAGTTGTGATTGACCAAACCTGGAGGTTGTTCAACATATACTTCCTCTTGCAACTGGCCATTTAGGAATGCACTTTTTACATCCATTTGGTAGATTTTGAAGTTCTTGAATGAAGCATAGGCAAGGAATATTCTGATTGCCTCCAGTCTTGCAACTGGTGCATATGTTTCATCGTAATCAATTCCTTCCTCTTGCCTATATCCTTGTGCTACGAGTCTTGCTTTATTGCGCACAACTGAACCATCCTCGTTCAGTTTATTTCTGTATACCTTTTTTGTACCTATAATAGTTTTTGAAATTGGTCTTGGAACTAAGTTCCAGACATTGTTATAAGTGAACTGATTTAGTTCTTCTTGCATTGCATTTACCCAGTTAGGATCAGCAAGAGCTTCATCAGTTTTCTTCGATTCTAGTTGTGAAACAAAAGCTGAATAGATAAATAAATTTAGCATTTGATTGCGAGTTCTTACTGGATCAGATGGATTTCCTATTACCAGTTCAGGTGGATGTGATTTTCTCCATCTGTACTCAGTATTTGTTGTATCAGCAATTTCTTCAGTTGGTAACTGAACACAGTTTTCAGTCTCAGTTGGTGCTTCGTCAACTGGTATTTGAATGTTATCATTATGCTCTATGAAATGATCATCAGCAACGACTTCCTGCACATCTGATTGGTCCAGTACTTCTGATTCAGGTGTTTGAAGTATGTTTTGATTGCCATGACTTTCATTTTTGTCATCATCTTTCAAACTGATATCTGTAAATCGATCAACTAGCTCAACTTGATCAGTTGGCTTATCAGTTAGTTCAGTTTCATCGAAATCAACATGAGCAGATTCTTCAACATTTAGGGTTTTCTTGTTGAAGACTCTATAAGCTATGCTAACTGATGAGTATCCAAGAAATATTCCTTCTGCAGATTTAGCATCAAATGCTTTTAAATAATTTTTACCATTATCAAGAATAAAACATCTACAGCCGAATATTTTAAAATAAGTAATTATACTTTTTCTTCCATGTCAGATCTCATATGGTGTTTTCATATGATTTTTATTAATCATTGATCTGTTCTGTGTGTAACACGCAGTGTTTACTGCCTCTGCCCAAAATCTTTGAGAAATACCAGAATCAGCAAGTATCGTTCTAGCAGCTTCTTTAATTTCTTCTCTCAGCTACACCATTTTGCTGAGGAGTTCTGGCTGCTGAGAGCTCATGCTTAATTCCAGCATTTTCTAGGAAGTTTGAAAGAGTTTGATTGATGAATTCAGTTCCTCAATCAGATCTGATTCGATCAATTCCAACTGATTTTTCATTTAAAAGTCTTTTGAAGAGCTTTATTAGTTGCGAAGCAGTATGGTCTTTAGATTTGAGAAAAATAACCCAAGTAAATCTTGAAAAATCATCTACGACTACATAGGTGTATTTCATTCCCCTAAGCTCATGACTGGTATAGGACCAAAGAGATCCATGTGCAAGAGTTCTAAGCATCGGGATGAAGATTTACAGCCCTTGTTTTTAAAAGAAGATCGTACTTGTTTACCATACTGACATGCTGAGCAAAGTTTTTCTTTTGAAAAGTCTATTTTGGGCAAACCAATTACAAGTTCATGTTTACTCAGATAGGCAATGGTTTTAAAGTTTAAATGATTTAGTCTCTTATGCCACAACCAGTTTTTAGATGATTTGGAAGCAATAAAACAAACTGGTGCATAAGTTTGATCATTCCAACTGACTTTATATGTGTTTCCACAACGTTTGCCAGTTAGTATGATTTTATCAGTTGAAGTTTTGACTGAACATGAAATTTTGTCAAATTGTACTGAAAATCCACTGTCGCATAACCGACTGATGCTAATCAAGTTATACTTCAGGTTTTCTACTAATAGAACATCTTTAAAAGTAAAGTTACCATGGATAAGCTTACCCTTACCCACAGTTCTACCTTTGGAATTGTCCCCGAAACTGATGTTTGGACCACTGTATTTGATCAGTTGAGATAACGCACTTGCATCTCCTATCATATGTCGCGAACATCCACTGTCCAAATACCATATTGAGTTTTTGTTTGTACCTGTTACCTGCAATCACACACATAATATAACTTGGTACCCATATCTATTTGGGTCCTGAACTGATTAGTCCCTTAGGAACCCACACTTGGATTAGTCTAACAGACTTTCCAGTAGCTGTATTCCAAATGGTTTTTCTTGGCTTTTGTGTGCTTGGTGTGTGTTTTAGCTTTATTCAACTGATTGTTCAGTCTACATCTTTTCTGAACTGGCTTGCAGTTATAGTAATTGAAATAGCTATTCGAATAGTTCTTGTGAAACCTCTTTGATGACTGACTTTGTGAATCAGTTGAGAGTTTTTGACTATAACCAATCTCATATCTTCTAGCCTTGTTCATATTCTCAGTAGGTTGCTCAATCAGTTTACTGGGCTCAATTTGTTCTTGTACCCCTGCTGTTTTGACAAAGTGAATGTATTTCCCTTTGTCTGTTTTTAGCTTTGGTTGAGTATCATTTGGATACATTTTTCTTTGAGTATTGAACCCTAAACCAGTTTTATCAGAAACTGATTTTTGTGAATTCTGCATCTCATTCAGTGCAGTAGATGACTTGTTCCAAGACTGAATGAGCTCAGTCTGTTTTGAGTTTTCAAGAATCAACTTCTGGATTAATGACTGATTTTTGTCTGTTTCTGCTTTTAACTCAGCAATTTCCCTTTTTAGACTCAACCCATCAATTGATTCATCAGTTTTGGTTTTATTGTCTGTGGGATCAGTTTTCTTTGCTTTGATTTTTTCAAATGATGTTGCAAGCTTTTGATACTCATTTACCATGTCATGTAGTGTTAGAATGAGTTCTTCTCGTGTGAAATCAGTTGAGCTGAAATCAAATACCTGTTGGCTAGATGATTCTTCTTCTGCATCATTGGCTATCAAGAACTTGACTTCCTCATCATCACTAGAGCCGCATGAGCTTTCTGGTTCTGACTCTTCACTGTCAGTTTCTGCCCATTTAGATTTGTTTTCATCAGCTAAGAGTACCTCATGTTTCTTTCTGAAGGACTTTTTATCTTCCTTGGGTCTTCTTTTGTGCTCATATGATTTCTTTCTTCTATCAGTTGAGCCTTGACTATCCTTCTTGGGTTTAGGACAATCAGCAATAAAGTGACCTGATTTGCCACAGTTGTAGCAGGCATTTGATTCATCTTTGGAGCTGTTTCATTGGTATGGCTTCTGAAAGTTTCCTTGATTCTTTCTCATGAACCTTTCAAATTTTTTGATGAACAATGACATAGCATCACTGCTCAACTGATCAGCAGATTTCTCTACTGAATTGATTGGTTCTGTCCTGACAACAGCTAGAGCAGTTGTGGCTGCAGGGGTAGATGGTTCTCCTTCTCTGATATGCAGCTCAAATTCATAAGCCTTTAAATCAGCAAATAGATCATGAAGTTCAATCTGGTTCAGATCTTTGGACTCCCTCATTGCCATGGTCTTGACATCCCATTCCTTGGGAAGACCTCTCATTACCTTCAGTGCAATCTCTTTGTTGGTATACACTTTTCCAAGTACATTTAACTCATTGATGATACTGCTTACTCTTTCATCATACTCGTGCATTGATTCTCCTGCTTTCATTTTGATGTTATCAAACTTTTGAACAGCAACAGAAAGTTTATTTTCTTTGGTTTGATCATTTATTTCACACAACTGGATCAGCTTTTCCCAAATTTTTTTGGCTGTCTTACACATTTTTATTTTGCTGAAGGTTACTTTGTCCAGCGTTTTGTACAGAATGTCTTTAGCCACATTATCAAGATTTGCTTTTCTTTTATCTTCAGTTGTCCATTCATCTCTGGGCTTTTCTATTCTTTGTGGTGTCCCTTCTGTTATGGCAACTGCTGTATTTGTTTTTAGAATCTTCATGGGTCCATCAGTTATAACATACCACATGTCATCATCTTGTGCAGCTAAATGAGCCTGCATTCTGATTTTCCAATCATCAAATTCTTCTCTGGAGAACATAGGAATTTTTTTGAATGAAGTCATGCTAACAAGTTTATAGATCAAAAGTATTCAAGAACAAGATTCAACCGCTCTGATACCCCTTGATAGGATCGATTAACGTATCAAGAGTGTTTAGAAGGGGGGGTTGAATAAACACTCACAATTAAAACTGATCTTTTCGAATTTTGAGTTCAGTTTGGTGAAAAACTGATTCTCGGAATCTTGTTGGTCAATGACAATCAGTTAAACTGAAGTAGTTGCGGAAAGTAACTGACTGAAAGATAGAATACAAATAAAATACACAAGGATTGTTTCTGGATGTTCGGAGATTTCAATTACTCCTACGTCACCCCTTCTATCTCAAGGATAGGATTTCCACTAAAAGACTTTGATCGAATACAAGATTTGTACTGACCCACTTCAGTTTGGACTTATCACTGCCAAAAGCTGAAACTCTTAGTATTACAAAATGTTCTCAGTGCGTAACTGATCTTAGCACTATCGAATTTAACAATTATTTCAAAGTGCTAGTGAGCTCAAATTGTAGCCTTGACTGCTACGAATAAATCAAATAAGAGTGAGCTAAGATTTTGGCAGAATAACAGCAAGCTTTGAATGGAATGATCTTCTTTTTTACTTCAGCTGTTCTTCTGTCATATTTCTATGCTTCCCTTCCAACGATAACTTGAGATATATTTGAATCTTTGTATCCGTTGATTGCCACTTTATTATTGTTTGCTTCATTTATTGTAATGCGGCGTCTTAACTGCTTTAGCCGAAATGCGTTGTTCTAAGCTGTATTGATTGAAGTGCGGCGTTTCATATTCATTTGCAGTCTTCTATGTCTCTTTGTCGGTTGAATGTTCTTTTCCGAGACATGTTCAGTTGAAGGATGCTTAGATTAAAAGCATACGGCTGAATGTATCAACTGATCGGTTTCCAACTGATCAGTTTTCTTTATTAGATCGGCTGATTTCAGTTGTTAAGTCCAGTTGCTGAATATAATCGCGTGTATCAGTTGGTTGATCAGTTTAAAAGCATACGGCTGAATATATCAACTGATTGGTTTCCAACTGATCAGTTTTCTTTATTAGATCAGCTGATTTCAGTTGTTAAGTTCAGTTGCTGAATATAATCGCGTGTATCAGTTGGTTCATATTTTTTCAAACGCCGGAATTTAGTTTCCAACACAGTTGACTAAGAAAAATGCTCCATTTGTTTGGTCTGAAGAATGTGAGACCAGCTTTCTTGAATTAAAGAAAAGATTGACCAGTGCACCGATCTTGACGATTCCATCAGGTACTGGTGATTTTGTGGTTTATTGTGATGCATCTCACCGAGGATTGGGTTGTATTCTGATGCAGCAAGGGCATGCAATATGCTTCGAGACAGTTGAAGCCACATGAATCTCGCTACCCAATTCATGATCTTGAATTTGCAGCTATCGTTTTTGCATTGAAGATATGGCGACACTACATGTACGGTGAGAAGTTTGAGATCTATTCTGATCATAAAAGCCCGAAATATCTCTTTTCACAGTCAGAGTTGAATATGAGACAATGAAGATGGCTTGATTTACTGAAAGGTTTTGATTGTGAAATCAAGTATTATCCAGAAAAATCCAATGCAGCAGCTGATGCACTGAGTAGGAAGGTATGTTCCTTATCCCTATCGACGATCGGTGTTTCGAATTTGATTGAAGATTGCTGTTTGTCCGGATTAGCTTTTGAAATAGATCGTCAGCCTCTAAGATTATGTACTATTCGAGCTGAGCCAGAGCTGATATTGAGAATCAAAGAGGCACAGAAAGTTGATCAGAATGTGCAGAATTCAATTGCTATGGTCAGAGTTGGACATCAATCGGAATATCAAGTTCGTGACGGTGTTTTGTATGTGAATAATCGTATTGTTGTGCCGAATGTTTTAGATTGGAGACAGTGGATACTAGCAGAAGCGCACAGCAGTCGTTTTAGCATCCATCCTGGTGACAGAAAAATGTATAATGATTTGAAGACACAATATCGGTGGAAACAAATGAAATCTGATGTTACTGAATTTGTAGCCAAGTGTCTGAATTGCCAACAGGTGAAAGCCGAGAGGAAGAAACCAGGAGGATTGTTACAGAGTTTGTCCATTCCTGAATGGAAATGGGATCACATTTTCATGGATTTTGTGACGCAGTTACCACGTTCCTCCAAAGGTTGCGATGCAATTTGGGTCGTGATTGATCGATTGACCAAATTTGCATGCTTTATTCCATACAAAATGACATACAGATATTACCAGATGGCCGATATTTATGTCCGAGAGGTGGTCAGATTGCACGGAGTGCCGAAGTTGATTGTTTCAGACCGTGATCCTCGGTTTACTTCGCACTTCTGGCAGAGTTTGCAGCAAGCTCTAGGTACGAAGTTACATCTGAGTACCGCATATCATCCACAGACTGACGGACAGTCAGAACGGACGATTCAGACATTGGAAGATATGCTGAGAGCTGTAGTGCTTGATTTTAACACTAATTGGCAAGATGCATTACCTCTTTGTGAGTTTTCGTACAACAACAGCTATAAGACGAGTATTGAGATGGCTCTTTTCGAGGCGTTGTACGGTAAGAAATGCAGATCCCCTCTATATTGGGATGATATCTCTGAGGTTCCTGAGATTGTACCTGACATGATCAGAGATATGACTGAGAAAGTGAAGCTTATACAGAAAAGAATGAAGGCAGCTCAAGATAGACAAGCCAAATATGCCAACATCAGACGACGACCGTTAGTATTTGAGGCAGGAGACCGAGTATTTTTTGAAGATTTCACCTTTCAGAGGAGTTGTCAGATTTGGCAAGAAAGGGAAGCTGTCTCCACGATATATTGGGCCGTATGAGATTCTCGAGAAGATAGGAGATCGTTTTTATCAACTCGCATTACCGCCTTCTCTATCTGGGATACATGATGTCTTTCATGTATCATTATTGCGAAAATATCTATCTGATGCTTCACATGTTATTCAGCCAGGCGAGGCAGAACTGGACGAGACATTGAGCTATGTTGAAAAGCCGATTCAGATTCTTGATCGCAAGGAAAAACAGCTCAGAACGAAGACTATTCCGCTTGTGAAGATTCAGTGGAGTCGTCATGGCATTGAAGAAGCTATCTGGGAGACTGAATCAGATATGAGACAAAGATTCCCAGAGTTATTTCATTGATGTGAGTTTTCTATTCCGTATTTTGTAATATACTTCTTATTGATATGATTGATTGCCTGTGATTTCGCGGACGAAATCGTATCTTAGGGGGGGAGAAATGTAATGCCCGAGATTTGCGGTGTTGTTAATCTGAAATGATTCATTGATTAATTGATGTGATTATAGATGGAACATGTTAGACCAGGATAGGCGGAAATAAGATCGAATTATGTGCGAGGACAGAATACCTCGCGCATATGCGCGACCAGACCAGGCGCATATGCGCGAGGCAGGCAGAACAATTCGCGCATATGTGCGACGTGTATCCGCGCATGTGCGCGAGGGTACCCGAGAGTTGTGAAGAATGGTAAAGGACCTCGCGCATATGCACTGAATGAGGGTGCGCATATGCGTGAGCTGCTGTGGAGGTCACGCGCCCAGACATTATGTCTCGCGCATATATGCTGAGGATGGTCGCGCATATGCGCGAGACGTGCTGCACAAGGACTTAGCCACATGGCTTGAACATGCAATATATATATGAAATTGCTTATTTTCCTTCAACGATTCAGAAGGAAAAAAACGAAAGAATTTCTGGAAGAAGGCTTCAGAGAATTGTGAAAAATCCTTACGCCTTTATATTTCGATCCGTCCGTTAGATTGTTAATCCGACTTCAGTACTGTGTACCTATCGATCCAGGCTTCCATTGGACGTAAGTTTTACTACGTTTTGATATGTCTTGAAATTATGATATTGCCAGAATCGGATATGATTCATATATATGATGTTCTTGACATGTTAGACATCGTATAATCGAAACCGGGTCGAAGAACGGATACCGTATGAAATTGTTATGAATTTCAGAGTTGATTTGATTGAGATTCGATATTATTAATTATGAGATGTTGGGGATTGATATCTGATTGATATTTTATTGATGGGTATATTGAGTTTATGCCGTTATGCCGTTGAAACAGAATTTGATTGAGTTCTGATTATATCCAGTATTGATTTGAGATTGTATATTGATATTATGCCTATTGGAAATGTCCTTCCAGATTAATATATTGAAGGATTCGAAGACAGAGCAGAGCCGAACCCCAACGAAAGAAATGTATAAGTCAATGTGGTATCGGGAGAACGACTCGAGTATGATATACTTGAGTTTCCCTAAATCACATACTTATTGTTATTGTGTGCATTGATTTGAATTGATATGCTTGTTCCATTGATTTATAGAAAGCATGTATTAGACGAGTATTAGACGAGTGATCTTGTGACATAGGTGTCAGATAGTGATGGAATCGTCACTGGCACATTGCACATTGTCACAGGATAGGGATTTGGCGAAAGTGCCAAAGTCTGTGACGGATAGGTCAAGACACCGGATGTTTGGTTATATCGATGTTGAATAGAATTGGAGTTTCTTCTATTACTGATATTCGATATGGAATACCAACGTCTGGAAACCGGGATCCATAGACTAGGATTTAGTCTAGTCTGAGACGTGGAGTCATGAGTCTGATTGACGATTTTATATTGGTTATGTTTCAGATTTTGATACATGTTACTGATATCTGTTACATGCTTTTACATTGTTTATATGATTGCATGTTTCGTTGATTTATACTGGGATATATTTCTCACCAGAGTTATCCGGCTGTTGTCGTGTTTGTATGTGTGCATGACAATAGGTGGGATAGGATCGGGGTCGAGGAGATGAAGAGAGATCGTGATTAGAGTGGAGACTACGGACCATGATTAGAGATAGGGTTTGGACACTTGATATTTAGTCGTTAAACCTTAGTTTGAATGATTGTATATAGTACAAGATTTGTACTTTAATACTGAGATGTATATTAGAATGTATTCCATTACTTTCCCATTTAATACTGTATTTAAAAAAAATAAAATAAAATTTAGACCCTGTTTATTATAATCGATTAAATTGTACCAATGATGATTAAGAACATGATTAGCGTCCGGGTCCCCACAACAGGTGGTATCAGAGCGATAGATCCTTTAGATTGAGATATGAGCTAGTGAGCGGGGTAGATTGAGTTTTCTTCCTTGCTTTTACATGCTAGCAATCTATTATGTTTTATATCCTTCCGTACAGAATGGCACCGATTGAACTGAAAGATCAGTTGGAAGATTTACTGGCCAAGGGTTACATTAGACCGAGTGTTTCTCCTTGGGGTGCTCCAGTATTGTTTGTTAGAAAGAAGGACGGTTCAATGAGACTTTGCATTGACTATCGGCAACTGAACAAAGCTACGGTAAAGAATAAATATCCTTTGCCTCGTATTGATGATTTATTTGATCAGTTGCAGGGTTCTTCTGTCTATTCCAAGATCGATTTGAGATCTGGATATCATCAGCTGAGAGTCAGAGATTCTGATATTTCGAAGACAACTTTTAGAACCAGGTATGGACATTATGAGTTTATTGTCATGCTGTTTGGTTTAACCAATGCTCCAGTTGTATTTATGGGATTAATGAACCGTGTGTTTAAGAAGTATCTCGATGATTTTGTGATTATTTTTATCGATGATATTTTGATTTATTCAAAGAATATGATTGATCATGCTGAGCATTTGAGAACTGTAATGAGAATTATGAGAAAAGAGAAATTGTATGTAAAGCTGTCTAAATGTGAATTCTGGCTGAAACAATTTGTATTTCTGGGACATATTATATCTGGAAATGGTATATCTGTTGATCCTAGCAAAGTTGAGGCAGTGATCAATTGGCCTAGACTGACATCAGTGCCAGAGATACGCAGCTTTATGGGTTTAGCAGGCTATTACCAGTCAATTTATTAAAGATTTCTCAAGTATTGCTAAGCCTATTACTCAGTTGACTCATAAGAATGCATCATTTGTATGGTCTGAAGAGTG
Organism: Primulina tabacum; assembly: GCF_025594145.1. NCBI lineage: Eukaryota > Viridiplantae > Streptophyta > Magnoliopsida > Lamiales > Gesneriaceae > Primulina > Primulina tabacum. Next base: position 6,949,546 of record NC_134556.1, on the reverse strand, counting down.
TGAATCCAGTTTCTTAGAGTTGAAGAAGAGATTGAACAGTACTCCGGTGTTGACTATCCCGTCAGGTACTGGTGATTTTGTCGTTTATTGTGATGCTTCTCATAGAGGATTGGGTTGTGTTTTGATGCAGCGAGGACATGTTATTGCCTATGCCTCGAGACAATTGAAGCCACATGAGTCTCGCTACCCAATTCATGATCTTGAATTGGCAGCCATCGTATTTGCATTGAAGATTTGGCGACATTACCTATATGGTGGGAAGTTTGGGATTTATTCTGATCACAAGAGTCTGAAATATCTGTTTTCACAGTCTGAACTGAATATGAGGCAACAAAGATGGCTTGATTTACTGAAATATTTTGATTGTGAAATCGAATACTATCCGGGAAAATCGAATGCAGCAGCTGATGCACTGAGTCGAAAGGTATGCTCTTTATCCTTATCGACGATTGGTGTTTCAAATTTGATATTAGATTGCTGTTTGTCTGGATTAGCATTTGAAACAGATTGTAGACCGTTGAGACTTTATGCTGTTCAAGTCGAACCAGAGCTGATTTTGAGAATTAAAGACGCTCAGAAAGTTGATCAGAATATTCAGAACTCGGTTTCGATGGTCAGAGCAGGGCATCGATCAGAATATCAGGTACGTGATCATGTACTGTATGTGAATAATCGTCTAGTTGTGCCAGATGTTTCAGATTTGAGACGACATATATTGTCAGAAGCGCACAGTAGTCGATTCAGTATTCATCCTGGTGGCAGAAAGATGTATAATTATTTGAAAAGACAGTTTTGGTGGAAATAGATGAAAGCAGATATTGCAAAGTTTGTATCAAAATGTCTGAATTGCCAACAGGTGAAAGCCGAAAGAAATAAACCAGGAGGGTTATTACAAAGCTTGTTTATTCCTGAATGGAAATGAGATCACATTTCTATGGATTTTGTGACGAAGCTACCGCGATCCTTCCGAGGTTGTGAAGCAATTTGGGCCGTGATTGACAGATTAACCAAATCAGCATATTTTATTCCGTATAAGATGACGTACAGACATGACCAGATGACAGAGATTTATGTCAGAGAAGTGATCAGATTGCATGGAGTGCCGAAGTCGATTGTATCAGACCGTGATCCTCTGTTTACTTCGCACTTTTGGCACAGTTTGCAACAAGTTCTAGGTACTAAATTGCACCTTAGTACTGCATATCATCCACAGACTGACGGACAGTCAGAGCGGACTATCCAAACACTGGAAGATATGCTTAGAGCTGTAGTGCTAGATTTTGGCACTAGTTGGCAAGATTTTTTGCCACTTTGTGAGTTTTCGTACAACAACAGCTATCAGATGCGTATAGAGATGGCTCCGTTTGAAGCGTTGTACGGCAAGAAGTGCATATCCCCTCTTTATTAGCATGCAATTACTAAGGTACCTGAGATTTGACGTGATATGATTAGAGATATAACTGAGTAAGTGAAGCTGATTCAGAAGAGAATGAAGACAGATCAAGATAGACAGGCCAAATATGCCAATGTTCGTCGTCGACCATTAGTATTTGATGCAGGAGACAGAGTATTTCTGAATATTTCTCCTTTCAGAGGCGTTGTCAGATTTGGCAAGAAAGGGAAGTTGTCTCCACGATATATCGGTCCTTATGAAATTCTCGAAAAGATAGGAGATCGTGCCTATCGACTCGCCTTACCGCTTTCTCTATCTGGAATACATGATGTCCTTCCTGTATCTTTATTGCGGAAATATCTTCCTGATGCATCTCATATTCTTCAGCCAGAATAGACCGAACTTGATGAGACACTGAGTTATTTTGAAAAGTCGATCCAGATTCTCGATCGTAAAGAAAAGCAACTCAAAACGAAGACTATTCCGCATTGTGAAAGTTCAGTCGAGTCGTCATGGCATCGAAGAAGCTACCTGGGAGACTGAATCAGATATGAGACAGAGATTCCCAGAGTTATTTCATTGACGTGAGTTCCTGTTTAGCTTCTATTATACATTTCTTCTTGTATCTAATTTGCTATTTGATTTGATTATTTGCTATTTCGAGGACGAAATCAGATCTTAGAGGGGGAGAAATGTAATGCCCGAGAATTTTATTACTGTAATCTGAAATGATTTATTGATAATTGATGTAATTATAGACGGAAAGGATCGGACCGGGGAAGACCGGAGAAGAAATTGTTATGTGCGAGGACTGAGCCCTCGCGCATATGCGCGAGGTAAGCAGAGAACCTCACACATATGCGCGACCAGAACCCGCACATATGCGCGCGTATGGCAGAGAACCTCGCGCATATGCACTGGGAGAGGACGCGCATATGCGCGAGCAGAAGAAAGCTTAATGCCGAGACCAGTAGGTCTCGCGCATATGCGCCGAGAGAGGTCGCGCATATACGCGAGACGTGCAGACTAAGGAATAAGCCACATGGCTTGGACATGCAATAAAAGGTTAAAATAACTTCATTTCCTTCGAATTCAGCAGCTGAAAATCGAGAAGATCTTCAGGGAAGCTTCAAAGTTCTTGAAGTCTAGAATTGTGATTTTGTGAAATCCAACCGTCTGAATTTCAATCTGAGTTTAGTGCCGTGTTTCTATCGATGAGAGCTTCAACTGGACGTAAGTTTTATTACTTTCTGATATGATTTGAAAATATGATATGGAGGAAATCCTGATATGACTGATATTATCTGTTCTTGAGATTGTTGTCATTGTATAATCGAAATCGGATCGAAGAACGGATACCGTATGAAATTGTTATGATTTTCAGGATTGAATTTGATTTAGATTATACAGATTTGATATCAGATTGTGTTTATCAATCGATTATGAGTTATCGAGATTGATATATGTTGATATTGTATTGTTGGGTATATTGAAATTGTGCCGTTATGCCGTTGAAACAGAATTAGATTGAGTTCTGATTATATCCAGTATTGATTGAGTTGTATATTGATATTGTACTCCTCAATATTTTCATTGCCAGATTGAGTATTGACAGATTCGAATTCGAGACTTCGACTTCGTCAGATCGACAGAAAAATGTATAAATAAATGTCGAACCGGGAAGATACGACTCGAGTTTGATTTGACTTGAGTTTCCCAAAACCACATACTTTACTTTATTGCATTGATATTTGCAATTGATGAGATTGATATGCTTAGTTTATTGATTTATAGCAAAGCATGTATTGAGTCATGGGCGGATGTGCCTAGTCATTGGCGGAGGTGCCAAGTCTTTGGCGGATGTGCCAAGACACTGGATGTTTGGTTTATATCGATGTTGCGTAGGAGCAGATCGGCTTCTACTGCGGAGATTCGGTATATTGTGCCAATGTCCAGGAACCGAGATCCCTAGATTAGATATGAGTCGAGTCTGAGATGATGAGTCCAGAGTTTATTTACAACTTTATATCGATTAATGTCTTCAGATTTTGATACATGTTATTGATATCTATTTCATGCTTTTATATCTGTTTATATGATTTCATGTATACGTTGTTACTGGGAATATATTTCTCACCGGAGTTATCCTACTGTTTTGTGTTTGTATGTGTGCATGACAACAGGTGGGACATGATCAGGGTCAAGAAGAGGATGAGAGATAAAGATTAGCGTGGAGATCTGGACTTAGAAGTAGATTTGTTTCATCACCTGATATGTAGTGAATGAACAGTAGTTTGTTATGATTTACTTTCGTACAAGACTTGTACTTTAGATCTGGATGTTGATCTTGTAAATGAAATAAGAATTATTTCATATGTTGCGCACTCGTGTATTTAAAAAAAAATTTTAGACCCAAATTAATTAATTGATCCTAATAATGATTAAGAAAATGAATTAGGTTTGGGTCTCCACAGCACCAGTGCTCTTCGTTAAGAAGAAAGATGAGAGCATGAGGTTGTGTATCGATTACCGAGAACTGAACAAGGTAACGATCAAGAATAAATACCCACTACCAAGGATCGAGGACTTGTTCGATCAGTTGCAAGGAGCTACAGTGTTCTCTAAGGTAGATCTACTATCTGGGTATCATCAATTGAAGGTAAAAGATGCAGATGTTAATAAGACAGCCTTCAGAACCAGATATGGGCACTACGAGTTCGTAGTGATGCCGTTTGGACTGACGAATGCTCCAGCGATTTTTATGGACTTCATGAATCGAGTCTTTTCATCCCTACCTACATCAGTTCGTCATAGTATTCATTGACGACATTCTTATCTCCTCGAAGAGCCATGAGGAGACAGTCAGCATTTGGGTACAATTTTGCAGGTCTTGCAGAGTCGCAAGTTGTTTGCAAAATTCAGTAAGTGTGAATTCTCGTTGGAGAAAGTATCATTTTTGGGTCATATAATATCTAGTAGTGGCACTGAGGTGGATCCAGCTAAAGTGGCAGCAGTTAAGGAATGGGTTGAGCCGAAGAAGGTGTCAGAGATCCACAGTTTCCTAGGCTTGGCAGGCTATTACAGGAAATTTATTCAAGGGTTTTCTTCGATTGCAGTGCCACTCACTTCATTGACTAAGAAGAATGCTAAATTCATATGGAGTGGATAATGTCAGAAGAGCTTCGATACTTTGAAGCAATCTCTCATTTCAACGCCAATGATAGCCATGCCAGCAGGGCAAGGCAATTTCGTGTTATACACCAATGCTTCTAATCTCGGTTTAGGTGCAGTTTTGATGCAGCATGGTCGGGTTATAGCTTATGCCTCCAGACAGTTGAAAGTGCATGAGAAGAATTATCCGACTCATGATCTTGAGTTAGCTGCCGTTGTCTTTGCGTTGAAGATTTGGAGACATTATTTATAAGGCGAGAAATCCAGATGTTCACTGATCACAAGAGTCTCAAGTATTTCTTCACGCAGAAAGAACTAAATATGAGACAAAGACGGTGGTCGGAGTTAGTAAAAGACTACGATTGTGAGATTAGCTACCATCCGGGGAAAGCTAATGTTGTGGCAGATGCTTTGAGCAGAAAAGTTGCAGTCGTAGCACAGCTGTCAGCGCAGAGATCTCTTCAGTCACAGATTCAAAGGTTTGGCCTGTAAATTTATCCTAAGGGCAGAGCTTTTAAGCTTTCTAATCTGACAGTCCAGTCTTCTTTACTAGATCGAATCCGTAGAGGTCAGCCTTCAGATGAAAAACTACAGAAATGGAGACTGAAGGATGAAGCCAAGGGCAGTGTACTCTAAATAGTGTCTGATGGTATTGTGAGATATAGAAAGAGAATGTGTGTGCCTAGTGTTGATTCGATCAGAGATGATATTTTGACAGAGGCACATGCATCTCCGTATTCCATCCATCCAGGAGGTACAAAGATGTGCTAGGATTTGAAGATTTTGTATTGGTGGCCAGGTAGGAAGCGAGACAACCACCGATTTGTGTCTGAATGTCTCACTTGTCAGCAAGTGAAAGCAGAGCATCAGAGGCCAGTATGAATGCTTAAGCCGCTCCCTATCCTCGAGTGGAAATGAAAGAATATCATCATGGATTTCGTTGTTGGTTTGCCGAGGTCAGTCAGAGGATCCAATGTCATTTGGGTTATAATGGATCGACTTAATATGTCAGACGACTTTCTCCATGACTCAGTATGCAGAGCTCTATATCAGGGAGACAATCCAACTGCATAGGATCCCAATTTCTATTGTGTCCGATAGGGACCTGAGATTCACATCGTCCTTCTTGAAGAGTTTACATGCAGCCATGGGGACGAAGTTGTGATTCAGTACGACATTCCAACCTCAAACAGATTGCCAGTCCGAGCAAGTGATTCAAATATTGGAAGATCTGTTGCGAGCCTGTGTGATCGACTTCCATGGGAATTGGGAATCGAAACTACCTCTAGTGGAGTTTACCTACAACAACAGTTTCCAATCATCTATAGGTATGGTTCCCTACGAGGCACTGTATGGGAGGAAGTGCAGATCGCCAATTCATTGGGATGAAGTCGGTGAGAGATCAGAACTTGGTCCAGAGATTGTTAAGCATGCTGCAGATGTGGTGGTCAAGATCCGAGACAGGATGAAGACTGCCTAGAGTCGCCAAAAGAGTTATGCTGACAAGAGAAGAAGGGATCTTGATTTTGCCGTAGGAGTTCACGTATTCGTGAAGATAGCACCTATGAAGGGTGTTATGAGGTTTGGAAAGAGAGGCAAGATGAGTCCGAGATTTATTGGGCCATTCGAAATTCTTGACAGGGTTGGAACACTTGCTTATCGTGTAGCTCTACCGCCGAATTTGGCCGGAGTACACAATGTGTTCCACATTTCGATGCTGAGGAAGTATATGGCAAATCATTCGCATGTTTTGACCTATGAGCCGTTGCAGCTTGCTCCAGATCTGTCATATGAGGAAAGACCGGTCCGAATTCTAACCAGACAGGAGCGGAGAATCCAGAACAAAGTGACGAAGTTGGTCAGAGTTCAGTGGCTGAATCAATCAGTGGAGGAGGCCACTTGGGAGGCCGAAGCGGATATGAGAAGTCGCTACCCGGACTTGTTTGGTAAGATTTAATTTCAAGGACAAAATTTAATTAAGTGGGGAATGAACTGTAGAGCTCGAAAATAAATCACGTAAAACCCATGCATTTATTAAAATTTTAAATTACTTATTTAATTTTAAAATGCTTTTAACGATGCATGATTTATGATTTGCATTATTTTAAATTACTATATGTTTATTTGATGCACGTTAAAATGTTTTCTTGAGTTTTATGTATCAGACGAATATTCGATGCGGGAACGAGAAAAGAGACCGGCGACGATTTAGGCGATTTTCAGAAATGTGGTATTTTATTTCAAGTAATGAAATTTTGTATTTTAAAAGAATTATGAAATTTTAAGCATTTTTTTGAAGCCTAATTTAATTTATTATGTGAGTTTAAGATATTAAACTTTTAAAGTTTTTCACATGTTGATTTTTTTTAATTAGGGGATTTTAGTAAAGTTAGTATTGGGTTAGCATGTTAATTATCATGTTAATTAAATAATTGAGCAAAATATTTCCCCTAATTAATCACTCACACACACGTTACATACACTCACACACACTTACATGTTTTTACTCACACCATCAGCACACACAATTCATGTCACGCCCCGAGACCGGGGTTGGTCGACACCGGCGTTGTTCATCAATCACACAATCGAAAAACAACCAGCCTCGTAGCACAGTATAAACCGAAACCAGTTTATTTAATAAATTCGCAAAAAACAACCATTGTCTTTACAACTGACAAATGAAATAACTAAAACGACAGAGTTTATAATGCGGAAACGAAAAAAAATAACTTGAACTAAATTCCTTTAGTGTTCACCATCCCCAAAACTGTTCGGACTCCTCATCCTCGAGTTCTTCTTCGGGCTTATCTGGGAAAGTTGTAAGGGGGGTGAGTATTTGGGGAATACTCAGCAAGTGGGGGAAAATCGAGCACAATAAAACAACATGCATAAATTTCAAAAGAAAACACATACTGGCATAATAATGTTCACATGCATAACCTTTACCAAGCACTGCGATTTATCTACCTTCTATGGTTTACTGACGTCAGTCCCTAATTTTTACTCCTCTAAGGGGGCGAGGCCGTATAGCGGTTATGTCCCCCACCGCGTAAGGGTACGTCATAGTTGGGATTCCCACCCATATACGGTTGACCCCTCACAGTGCTAAAAACGTATGACAATGCAAGAACGGGGTAGAAGAAAGATTGTACTCGATTCTCAAATTTTCTTTCAAAATTTCGAAAAATCCCGTATGCATAACCTAAATTTTAAACATTAAAAATAGCCCACTTACCTTAAACTTCTTGAAGAAAAACGTGAAAACCACGGTGGCTGGACTGCGGCAGCGCTTCGCTGTGCTCGAAAATTCCTAAGGAGACTAGGCACTATTTTCGAAATTTGAGTGTGTTGTGTGAGGTGTGATTTTCGAATACAGGGCCCTCCTATTTATAGGGGTTGGCTGCTATCGGGATCGAGTGATATCGCGTTGAAATCTGACTTAAATCTTTTATCTCGAATCGTGATATATCTATCTGTCATTTGTTCGAAATTTAAATCTTTTATCCCATGCAAATCTCGAAATCTGCATATATATACATTGATAAATTTCGAATTCTAGAGATTTTATTATCATTTGTCTGATTTATATCCCGGTATCTCAATATCAATTAAACTCTTGGATTTTTCTCCTGCTCAAATTTTAAATAATATACACGATATTATTATTCACTCAATCTTGGTACAATCTTGCCAAAAAATCTCACATCTTAAAATCAGATAAATTCTGGTATCCAAGATATACTACCCTGATAACATGATAACTCCAAATCTTGGGTTTTACATCCCTCCCTCCTTATGAGAAGTTTCGTCCTCGAAACTTGGGTTGGCTTGGTCTATGAAGAGGTACGGGTATTGGTCCCTCATTCTTTCTTCTAGCTCCCACGTGGCTTCTCTTTCCGTGTGGTTAGACCATTGCACCTTGACGTAGGAAATGATTCGTCGTCTTAGTACTTGGTCCTTGGTGTCCACAATTCTAATGGGAACTTCTTCGTACTTCAGCTCTTCTCCCAAGTTACTTTCGATCATGAGCGGTTCTGCTTCTAACACGTGGTTTGGGTCTGAGATGTATTTCCGTAGTTGGGACACGTGGAAAACGTTGTGAATTCTAGACATGCTTGGTGGCAGGGCCAATCTGTATGCTAGTGTGCCCACCTTTTCCAAAATCTCAAAGGGTCCTACGTAACGAGGGTTTAGCTTCCCAGCTTTACTGAATCGGACAACTCCTTTCATAGGCAATAATTTTACGTAGGCCTTCTCACCAACGTTGAACTCCACTGGCCTTCTTTTCAGATCTGCCCAACTCTTTTGTCGGTCTTGAGCTGCCTTGAGTTTTTTCGGACAACTGTAAACTTGTCTACTGTTATCTGTACGAGCTCGGGTCCTATTACTGCTTTTTCTCCCACTTCATCCCAATAAAGTGGTGATCGACATTTCCTTCCATAAAGAGCTTCGTATGGGGCCATTCCGATGCTGCTGTGATAGCTGTTGTTATAAGAAAACTCGATCAATGGTATATGAGTGCTCCAATTGCTACTGAATTCAAGAGTGCATGCTCGCAGCATATCTTCCAATGTTTGGATGGTTCTCTCCGTTTGTCCATCGGTTTGAGGATGATAGGCCGTACTTAGGGTTACTTTCGTTCCCATGGCTTCTTGAAAGCTCTTCCAAAAGCGCGAGACGAACCTTGGGTCTCTGTCAGACCGGATGCTCACTGGTACTCCATGAAGTCTTACAATATTGTCCATGTACAGTGTAGCTAATTTGCCCAGATTGTAGTTCATACGGACGGGTAGGAAGTGTGCAGATTTTGTAAGTCTATCTACAATTACCCATATTCCGTCCTGACCTTGCCTTGACTTTGGTAATCCTACCACAAAGTCCATGGAGATATGGTCCCACTTCCACTTAGGTATCTCCAACGGTTGTAATAGTCCTCCGGGTCGCTGGTGCTCTGCTTTGACCTGTTGACAAACCTGACACTTAGAGACGAATACGACCACATCTCTTTTCATTCCGTTCCACCAAAAATTCCTCTTAAGGTCTCTGTACATTTTTGTACTGCCTGGATGGACTGAAAACTTGGACTTGTGTGCTTCTGATAATATTTCTTGGCGGAGGTTATCGCTGTCTGGTACCCACAGTCGTCCTTTCATCCAAACGACTCCCTTGTCATCAATTTGTAGATCTTGAGACTTCCCGTTTTCGACTTGTTCCTTAAGTTTCTTTAGTTCAGGGTCTCGATCCTGGTTTATCTTGACGGTCTCTTGCAGACATGGCCGAGCGGAGAGTGAAGCCAGAGTGATCTTGTTTCCACTTTTCTGACTCAGAGCATCGGCCACTTTGTTCGCTTTACCTGGGTGGTAACTTATAGTCAAGTCGTAATCTTTCAATAGTTCGATCAACCGCCTTTGCCTCATGTTCAGTTCTTTCTGGGTGAACAGGTACTTGAGACTCTGGTGATCTGTGAAAATTTCGCACTTGGCACCATAGAGATAGTGCCTCCAAATTTTTAAGGCAAAGACAACTGCTGCTAGCTCCAGATCGTGCGTAGGATAATTCTGCTCGTGCGGTTTCAACTGCCTTGATGCGTAGGCGATCACTCTTCCCTCTTGCATGAGTACGCATCCCAGACCTTCCTTAGAAGCGTCACTGTAGATGGTGAATTCCTTGTCTTCAGTGGGTAAGGCTAGTACTGGCGTGGATGCGAGCTTTTCTTTTAATGTCTGAAAACTTTTCTCGCAACCTTCGTCCCAGACGAACTTGGAATTCTTCTGAGTGAGTTTAGTCAGTGGTATGGCGATTGAAGAGAACCCTTCAACGAACTTTCTGTAATAACCTGCTAGTCCAAGGAAGCTTCTGATGTCAGTGGCGCTCTTAGGTTTTGGCCACTCTGTAATTGCTTCCACTTTCTTGGGATCCACTGATACTCCTGCTTCAGAGATTATGTGTCCCAAAAAGGATACACTCTTAAGCCAGAACTCACATTTCTTAAACTTAGCATATAGCTCTTTCTCCCTCAGTGTCTGTAGTGCAAGGCGGAGGTGCTCTTCATGTTCTTCCACGTTGGGCGAATAAATGAGGATGTCATCAATAAATACCACTACGAACCGGTCCAGAAATGATTTGAACACTCTGTTCATTAGGTCCATAAAGGCTGCAGGCGCATTGGTCAACCCAAAAGGCATCACTGTGAACTCATAATGCCCATATCTTGTCCGAAAAGCTGTTTTGGAGATATCTTCAGCCCTGACCTTCAGTTGGTGGTATCCAGTTCTCAGATCCAATTTAGAAAAGACTGCGGCTCCCTTGAGCTGGTCAAATAGTTCGTCTATTCTCGGAAGATGGTAATTGTTCTTGATAGTGATCTTGTTCAGTTCCCTATAGTCGATGCACAATCTCATACTCCCATTTTTCTTCTTCACAAAGAGTATTGGCGCTCCCCATGGGGAAACACTAGGTCGAATTTGCTTTTTGTCCAGCAATTCTTGGAGTTGCTCTTTTAGCTCCTTGAGTTCAGCTGGCGCCATCCTGTAAGGTGCTTTAGAGATTGGTGCTGCACCAGGAACCAGATTAATTTCGAACTCAACTTCGCGGTCCGGAACTGTCCCTGGGAGTTCTTCTAGGAAAACATCCGGGAACTCACATACTATTGGGATGTCTTCTATCCTCATTTCGACTTCTCCTTGCACTTCGTTGACCATTGCTAGGTAGATATCGTCTCCGGATTTCATGGCCTTCCATGCCTGGGAAGCGGAAAGGAGTGATTTTCGTTCCTTGGATTTACCATGATACACGATCTCTGCCTGATTTGGGGTTCGGAGCTTAACTCTTTTCCCTTTACAGTCCACTATGGCATTATTACTGGCTAACCAATCCATCCCTAGAATGATGTCGAAATCAACCATAACCAATTGTATTAAGTCGGCACTGAAAGTCTGATTAGCGATACCGATCTTACAATCCTTGTGAATTTCATGAGTTTCTATGGTCTTACTCGTAGGTGTGGCTATCCGAAAAGGTTCAATTAGAGATTCGGGCTTAAGTCCTACTTTCTTAGCAAACCTCTTAGACACAAAAGAGTGCGTAGCACCACAGTCAAACAATGCATAGGCAGGTACTTTTTGAAGTAATATGGTACCTGATACGACTTCATTGGCGTCGTCCGCCTCTTCCTGATTCATAGCGAATACCCTTGCATTAGGCTTATTCTCATTTGGTTTGTTGGGGTTAGCTCCCACCTTCGACCCAGTTCCTTTGTTGGGCCCGGCTGCTTGATTGGCGGCAGTAGGACATTCTGCGATTCGGTGCCCTAATTTCCCACATCCGAAGCACACACCACTAGCTCTTCGGCACTCCCCTGTGTGTCTGAAATTGCATGTTGGGCACGGCTTGAGTCCTTGGTGGTTTGCCGTGGAGGGTTGCCCTGGAGAAGGTCCGCCTGATTGACTGGGCTTCCTGAACTTTTGTCTACCCTGTGAAGACTGACCAGTAAGAGGGCGCTTGTTCCTATATTCCCCCTCTCTTCGGCGAATGTCAGTTTCAGCTCGAATAGCTGCGCCCATAAGATCTGCAAAATTGGCGGGCTGATAAACTGCTAAGGCTGACTGGATTCGACTGTTCAATCCTCTCTTAAACCGGTGCAGCTTCAAAACTTCGTCCGCCATGATTGCCGGAGCATACGACCCAAGGGCATTAAACTGAGATGTGTATTCCACTACGGACATATCTGGAGCTTGAGTGAGATTTTCAAATTCACTCTTCTTCTGCAATCTGACTTCCGCTGGGTAGTACTATTTCAGAAATGTCTCTCGGAAGTTTTGCCATGTGACTGGCCCGGTAGCGATCATGGCTGGTGAGACTGCTTCTCACCACTTAGCTGCTCTGTCCTCTAAGAAAGGCACAACCACATCTACTTTGAGTGCCTCGGGGACTTCCAATAGTCGCAGTTGAGTCTCGATGCTCTTTAGCCAACTCTGGCCAATTTCAGGATCGGCATCCCCTCTGAAAGTCGGACACCTGTTCTTACGAAGGGATTCGTAATGGAATTTTATTCCATTAGATGGTGGTGGTGGAGGTGGTTGATTGGCGTTCGGATTTCCCAATCCTTGCAGTGTTGTCGCCACTATGGTGGCTATGGCCATAAGATCGGCTTGGCTTAGATTGATGGCAGGCGGGGGTCCATTCTCCTGTCGATCCTCCTGCCTGTTTTCCTGTCTATTTTCTTGCCTGTTTTCGCGATCGGTATTAGCGTAACGCGGGTTGCGGTTCTGTCTTGGGGGTCTGCCAGCCATTTCCTACAATCACAAGATCTAAGAATTTGTACTGGTAGGATTCATGCAATAAATTGCGTAGAAGTAAATTGAAATCAATGGAACAAATAAAATATTTTATTGATTTCTCAAACAGGAAAAATAAGTGAACATGACCAATCTAGATAAAAATGTACTGAACAAAAGAAAATGTAGCAACAACGGAAAGAAACTACTAAAAAAAAATGGTCCACTAAACGTTCTAATCTGCTATCTCGCCATTTCCCATTGCCACATCAGGTGGGGCTTCTTCCTCCTCGGGGTCATCAGGCATCTCTGGGTCTAAGAAATCTGCCAGCTGCATCTGAAGACTATGATTTTCCGATTCCAACTCAGCAATCTGTTCCCTGTGGGTCAGAATCTTTCCTATCACGTCATTCAATTCATTTCTTGCATGTATACCATTTGCCTTATTTTTCTCGAGGAGCTCTTTTTTCTTCATTTTACCTTTGTCCACTTCCTTGGATAGCCTTTGATTACTCTCAGACAACTTCATCATCATGCCCCATGACTCATCAGTCCTCTTCTTGTCCTTTAGTCGTGCTTCAGTTAACTCCACGGTGCGCCTATCCATTTCTTCCCTAGCCCGCTTGGCTTGACCCATTGCTATGGTTAACGAGTCTCGAAGCTCGGAATTTTGCTCCTTAGTGAGCTCGAACATTTGGAAGACTTCGTCAATCCTTTTCTCGGCTGCCTCTAGTTTGGTAGTCAGATTTTTCACTTGCTGCCTCCTCTCGAGATTACTAGCTCTCAGCCTCTTGATAGTCGCATCCTGGTTCATGAGGGCCAATTCTTTTAAACGTATAGCAGCCTGAGCGCGCGTACGAGGTCGGTGATTATCCAGCTGGGTCGTCTCCCTAAGAGTAATCGGGGTCACTTTCTTACGAGCGGTGACACGGAATCGAGCCATTTCCTGAAACAATAAAGAAAGGAAATGCTCAGAATATCAAAAATAGGATAAAATAAATATCAAGAACTAATAGAGCAGGGTATCGAAATATATATGCATTTTTCGAAAAATTTCCGAAAATAGGAGGTTAAAGATGGCGGGTTGACTCGATGATTCGGCCGAGTTGATTCACCGGGTTGACTCGCCGGAGTACGGTCGGAGCAGAGGCGTATGTCGGCGACGGGGTAAGGGTTACGGAACCGGTGACGGCAGGGCCAGAATCGGTCGGAAAACTGCCTAATTTGGCCGGAACTCGCTCAAAATCGGTCAACTCCCTTGAAATTGGGCGTTTTTGATTTCTTGATCCGATCCCAAAATTTATTGTTGGGAAAAGTTACCCATGGATCGTAGGTTGTTTGGGTAAAATTAATTGAAAATCGGAGTAAGATTGATAGGGTAATTGGACAAAATGATTTTCGAGTTAGGGTTCATACGCCAAATTCGTAGATCTGAAATTCCCGTTTCATCCAAACGCGAAATATGAAATTGTTTGAGGGCTTTTGTTCGTCTCATTGAGACGGTTCTAGATCTGGTCTCCAATCAAAGAAACACTACCGGAAGCGGCCGGAATCGGCGAAAAACGCGGCGGCGCAGGTAGGGGCTGTTTGGCCGAATTTTTTTTTTTCGAAATTTGATTTTTTTTTTTTTAAACTCGATTTTTTCTCACTCGGATTATGAACCTGGCGGCTCTGATACCACTAAAATGTCACGCCCTGAAACCGGGGTTGGTCGACACCGGCGTTGTTCATCAATCACACAATCGAAAAACAACCAGCCTCGTAGCACAGTATAAACCGAAACCAGTTTATTTCATAAATTCGCAAAAAACAACCATTGTCTTTACAACTGACAAATGAAATAACTAAAACGACAGAGTTTATAATGCGGAAACGAAAAAAAATAACTTGAACTAAATTCCTTTAGTGTTCACCATCCCCAAAACTATTCGGACTCCTCATCCTCGAGTTCTTCTTCGGGCTTATCTGGGAAAGTTGTAAGGGGGGTGAGTATTTGGGGAATACTCAGCAAGTGGGGGAAAATCGAGCACAATAAAACAACATGCATAAATTTCAAAAGAAAACACATACTGGCATAATAATGTTCACATGCATAACCTTTACCAAGCACTGCGATCTATCTACCTTCTATGGTTTACTGACGTCAGTCCCTAATTTTTACTCCTCTAAGGGGGCGAGGCCGTATAGCGGTTATGTCCCCCACCGCGTAAGGGTACGTCATAGTTGGGATTCCCACCCATATACGGTTGACCCCTCACAGTGCTAAAAACGTATGACAATGCAAGAACGGGGTAGAAGAAAGATTGTACTCGATTCTCAAATTTTCTTTCAAAATTTCGAAAAATCCCATATGCATAACCTAAATTTTAAACATTAAAAATAGCCCACTTAACTTAAACTTCTTGAAGAAAAACGTGAAAACCACGGTGGCTGGACTGCGGCAGCGCTTCGCTGTCATTTCGTTGACTGTACTTTTTTGGTTGATTTTCTGGAAAAATTTTAAACATATAAAATGTAGTACTTTTCGATAACTTTGATTTGAAAGTAAATTCGTAATTTTTCGACAAGAAACGAGTGAGTTGTGATTATTTTCGTGTGACTGCTCAAACTGTGATGTTTAAAAGATTTTTGGATCTCAGAAATCGAATATGCTATCATTTCGAATCCTTCAAATTTTTGGTCGGTTTTCTGGAATTTCAACATATAAAACGCAGTACTTTTTGATATCTTTGATTTGACTGTAAATACGTAATTTTCGAACAAGAAACAAGTGAGTTATAATATTTTTCGTGTGACTGCTCAAACTGTGTAAAAAATGTGTTTTTTTTGAAGATTTTCGAGCACAACTGGTGGGCGGCGCCTGAGCGGTAAGATTTTACTGCCCAAGCGCAAAGCATTCAGGAAAAAAAAAATTAATTTTTGTCCTAGACAAGCATGCATATTGTATTAGTATGTTCGACATGTAAAAGAAAATATTTTATTTTTGAGGTATGCTAAATGTCTTGTGACCAAATTATGAACGTGTTTGGAAGTCGGTGAAAGTGGCTAATGACCTCTCCACCCCGGTAAAGCATGACCGGGTTTAGATCAGGATTAGAAAGCGGTAAAGCATGACCAGGAACCAATCCACCCGGTAAAGCATGACCGGGGATCTCATGTATGTGGTAGTGGACTTCCCTGCCAGTCCAGTACTGTGGTTTAGTCTGATCAGGCGCATTTATGTATGGGTCACTTGCTTTGAAACATACCTCTACGCAAAATAATGTTGTTTATGTATGATGCAAGTATGTTTATGAAATGTTTTATGAAACGATGGCACGTCTATGTTTATGTATGCACGTTCAAGTTTAAGTATGTACGGTCTACTTTAAAATGCATGTGGTTTTATTATATATTATTTGTTATTCTCAGTTTATACATATTGAGTCTTTAGACTCACTAGACTTGATCGATGCAGGTGAGGACGAGTATGAGGAGATGAGGGGTGGGGACCATGAGCCGGCTCGGTATGCGCAGAAGGCTAAACCCGAGGACAGCCTATGATTTTAAGAACTTTATGCATGTTTTAAATACTCTGATTTTCAGGATATTGTTTACAATGTTTAAACGTTTACCTTTTTGAAAACTTCGATTGTAATTGTTTTTATTCCAAATATTTTTTTAGACGAATATATTATTTTAACGCAATTTGAAGGTTTATTATTTATTTAAGAAAATTTTTACTTTTCCGCAAATTTCAAGTAGTTTAAAATACGGTACGTTACAAAAGCTATGTTTGAAAATGAGAAGCCGGTGGCAGAAGACATTATCAAGAAGATTAATATTCTAATCTTTCAATGTATTCCTAGTGCAATTTCGGTTAGAGATGCTATGTAGTAGATGATTTTACCGTTATTGACTCCCTGGGATGCCTAAAGTATTTGCATTTGTACTATCTTTTTACATTTTTTTAATGAAAGTAATTTCATTAAAAAAACAGATGTATAGAGTTTTCGATTTCGATGTTAGAGTAGGTATCCACAGTGTTAACTTTTGGCTTGCTGTTTTATTGACTCTTATGTAAAAACAATCTTTATTTTAATAATATTTTACGGTTTTATACAATTATGATATTTACTTTATATGTATACTAATGTAAACTGCATATATAAAGTCCTTGAATATGTAAAAGATACCATGATGTCTGCCTCTCATAAGATCATTAAACTCATTAAGAAGTGTATCATATATTCTAAATAGGTTCCTAGTCGAATAAGCTGCCAAAAATAAGGATAAAAGTTGTTTGAGCTTGAGAATAACATATTTGATGTAAATACCGTGTTTCATTGGTAAGGGCATGTAGATGTTTGTTCATATAGATGAGTGATCATTTGATGATGCACTGAACAACCATCACTCGGAATGTCCAAATGGTTATCACTTATAGGGTAGAATAGTCTGCGATTATGATTGTACACCATCAGTCCTTTGACCAGGGACATAGAAGCTCTACGTGCTAGCATGCACTTTGATCCATTTAACGACTCCATTGAGGGTTATCAGTGGCGAAGTTGGGTGCAATTTTAAAATATGTTGGAGCCAATACATTATAGTCAGGGATTCACCGTTTGCCTACGTGTGAAGATATCATATATATGATGAATTGAATGTCTGTCTGGCCAAAGTAAGACATATGTATTTTGGAAAGGTATTTCATAAGTTGCACATATCATCACTATTATTATTCAAACATATATCACATCGTTATCAAATTCATTTGCAACTCTCTATATACCAATTGTTGAATATTTGATCGGGACATATGAGTTGAAGGGACCGTATTATACGTTAAACATAACTTAAGGTTCTTGTAAGCATTATTAGTGATACCTAGAGTATCATGGGGCAATGCTACTAGACGCATTTACCATGATCTAATGAGTGCAATCAAAATTGAGTTCTGACTTTCTTGATCAAGGGGTTGATGAAAAGAATGATGCAAATTAGGGCAAGTCCTAATAAGAATAAATGTTATTTTGAATCACATAAAGTTGTGAATTCGCGGCTAGCTGTATCTTTAAACAATTGAGGTTCACACAACTATTGATTTATGTGTTTCCATTGATATAGTCAAATTCAAAGAGTTGAATTTGTCGACTATAGTTTGATGAAGATCAACCAGATTGCTTATAAAATAGTTTATAAGGTAATTCCATATTATGTAAGTTGTGGAAGTTAGCCTAACAGCTAATTAAGTGAAGAAAGTGGAACTGTCTATTTTGGTGAAGGAGTTTACTAAACTGGCTGATGGATTGGTACGGGCACCTTTGAAGGTGCTTCAAACACAATATTCTCAATGAGCTGCAATAGCTCGTGTTCTAAGACTGTAAACACCGATGAATTAAATTGAGTTCGGTTATAAACCAAGCGAAAAGTACTCGAAATAATCATTCGTTAAGAAAGCTAATCAGTTTAAGGCTTTTAACTTGTGTAAACTGATTAACCGATATAAGAGGGATCCGTTCTTGCGTATATCTGTTCAGTTATGGTGATAACTGAACTGATAACAGCTCGAACTGATCAAGTTAGTTTGAAAATAAAAGTTAAACAATTAAGTACACAAGATATGTTTATGGATGTTCGGAGACTTCAACTGCTCCTACGTCACCCCTTCTACCACTTTGGGTAAGTTCTACTAGAAGAATTTGATTTATACAACACCTTGTACAAACCCACTCAGCTTAAGACTTACCCTACTGCCTAACCAAACTCCTAGCCTAGACTAAATGAAACACCTTAATGCCACACTTACTTAACGTCTATGTGTCAAAGTCTACACACAAAGGTTTAATGTCTTTGTGCAAGACTCACTCAACTTATCAATACGCTCAATTTTCTATATGTGTGAGTGATGGTGTGTGTGTGAGAACTGATCTATGAATACAACACAAAAGTGTTCTCACACACTGAGAATATTGCTTCTGGACTAAGCAGTAGGCATGCATTATTTTTTCTTCTTTTCTGATCTTCACACACTTGTATATAGGTGATGTTGGTCTTGTATTTATAGAGTCAATGAGAGCTTACACCAAGACTCATCAAATATGCTCGTTGCAATTTGAATTTGTTCTTCAAAATATGTCTCTACTTTTCGAAAACCATTCTGGAACATTTTGTCTTTAAACTCTAATGCAACGTCTATTATTGTCCTTTGACTGGACAAAAGCTTTTTCTTAATGCGCACAGCTGGATTCCATTGAATAAGCTTGTAGTGTTCTGCAAGCTAATTAATTCTTAACTGATGTTCTGAACTAGTCAGTTGAAGTGATCTTGTACTGGTTTGGTGAAATCAGTTGGCTCGTCAGCTAAACTGATTTCACTGCTTCAGTTGAACTTGGTCAACTGGGCTCTTCATCAGTTGAGCTCTTCATCAGCTGGCCGAGATTCTGAAGGTCTTCTGCTGAATTGCCTATTAGCTGGACAATCAGTTGAACTGGTCTTTTGATATATCAGTTGAACTGGTTCAGTTTGAGCGATCAGTTGGCGCTTTCAGTTTGCGTCACGATAGCTTCAGTTTTGGCTCGATAACTGATCAGTTCAATCCTGATCAGTTTCAGTTTCTGTGCACTTAGGTAAAATCATTAGAAACAAAATAATAGGTTTTTTTAACATCAAAATCAAGATTGCGAACATGAAATGTTCCAACAATCTCCCCCTTTTTGATGATTACAAAACTTGAGCAATTAAAGCGATTTAAAATTTTAAAATTTTTAAAATTTATCTGCTTCTCCCCCTTTGTGAGAATCAAAAACATTTAAAACGATTAAAAGGAATTTTTCAGTTCGATGGATAAGAAAGCTCACCCTCAAGAACTGAATTTAAAAACGAGTTTAAAACATTTTTCAGTTCGAGAGATAATTTTAAAGAAAACTCCCCCTCAAGAACTTAATTTAAAATTGTCCCTTAAAAATATAATCATTTATGCGTTTTTTTTTTTTTAAAATGTTTTAGCAACAGTTAACATTCAAGCAGTTTAGGCAACACATTAACTGAAAATATCAATTCAGTTACATTCAAACTAACTGGATAAACATGATGTTTATTTAATCAAATAAGCATCTCTTGTATTATACATTAAGCACAGCAACATGTGTAAAGGAATTGCTACTACACTAGAAAATATTAAACAACATCAAATATCAGTCAGTTCATACATAATAGAACTGAATGTACCAATAACTGGTTGCCTTGAATGCTTTGAAATGCTGCATCGATTTTGAGTCTCTTTTTGCCAGAAGAGCAGCTAATTTGCCTAGGACTTGATCTCTGTGCTGCCTAACTGATTGAGCTGACTCAAACTGGACACAACTGATGTTGAACCAAATTGATAATCTACTCTAATATGATATGGAAGTTAAGCGGCGGTATACTGCTGATGATTAAGCTCCAATTTAATCATCAAGCATTTCAGCTTACTGGGTTTGGTCTGTTGATCAGCTGAACTGGTAGGCTGGCAACTAAAATCTTGTCCATCGATCAGTTTAGTTGTTCTGCTGTCAGTTGAACTGAAAACCTTGCAAGTTGCTAAACAAATAAAATCCAGAGTTGAGAGAAGTGGCTACAATGTTAGTTGCAGATCCAACAATCTTCTCTTTCCCACGGTAAGCTCATATAAAATTTTTAAGAGGATTTTGAAATCTATTTTAACTAATATTTTGTGACATATTTTAAAATATGAGATTTAAATGTCCTTCTTAGAACAATTAGCTCTGATACCAATTGATGGATCAGTTTGGGCACCTTTGAAGGTGCTTTAAACACAATATTCTCAATGAGCTGCAATAGAACGTGTTCTAAAAATGTAAACATCGATTAATTAAATCGAGTTTGGTTATAAACCAAGCAGAAAATACTAGAAATAAACTTTCGTTAAGAAATCTAATCAGTTTAAGGCTTTTAACTTGTGTAAACTGATTAACTGATATAAGGGGATCAGTTCTTGCGTATATCAGTTCAGTTATGGTGAGAACTGAACTGATAACAGCTTGAACTGATAAAATCAGTTTGAAAACAAAAGTTAAATAGTTAAATACACAAGATATGTCTATGGATGTTCTGAAATTTTAATTGCTCCTACGTCATCCTTCTACCACATCAGGATAAATTCCACTAGAAGATTTTGATTTATACACCTTGTACAAACCCACTTAATTTAGGACTTGCCCTACTGCCTAAGTGAACTCCTAGCCTAGACTGAAGGCAACACCTTCCAGCCAACACTTGTTTAATGTTTATATGTCAGAGTCTACATATGCAAGTTTAATGTCTTTGTGCGAGACTCACTCAACTTATCAGTACGCTCAATTTTTTGTATGTGTGAGTGATGGTGTATGTCTGAGAACTTATCTATGAATACAACACAAAAGTGTTCTCATACACTCATAATTTTGCTTCTGGACTAAGCAGTTGGCATGCCCTATTTTTGTCTTATTTTCTGATCTTCACACACTTGTATATTGATGATATTGGTTTGGTATTTATAGAGGCAATGAGACCGTACACCAAGACTCATCAAATATGTTCGTTGCAATTTGAATTCGTTCTTCGAAATGTGTCTGTACTTTTCGACAACCACTCTGGAACATTTTGTCTTTAAGCTTTGATGCAACGTCTATTATTGTCCTTTGATTGGACAAAAGCTTTTCCTTAATGCATACAACTGGATTCCATTGAATAAGATTGTGCTGTTCTAGAAGCATATTAATTCAAAACTGATGTTCTAAACTGATCAGTTGAACTGTTCTTATACTGGTTTGGTGAAATCAATTGGCTCGTCAGCTGAACTGATTTCATTGCTTCAGCTGAACTGGTCAGCTGGGCTCTTCATCAGTTGGCTGGGCTTCTGAAGGGTTCTGCTGAACTGCCTATCAGCTGAACAATCAGTCGAGCTAGATAGCTTTAGTTTTGGCTCGATAACTGATCAGTTCAAATCCTGATCAGTTACAGTTTTTGCGCACTTTGGTAAAATCATTAGAAACAAGTAGCAAGTTTTGTTAACATAAAAATCTAGATTGCGAATATGAAATGTTCCAACACTAGTTGTTGCCAGAAATTGATCAGTGAAAATTTTGATTTTTGAATTTTTGAATTTTCATTATATGAATAAGATTTGTATTATCGGTACATCAGCGCTATTTGATTGTCAATCATGATTATAATGAGTTCGCAATCATTTATTTAGTAAATTTAAAATCTACTAATTAAATAAAAATATTAGAAGCGGTGACTACTATATGTACTTGATCTCATTGAATATTCTAGAAGAGTCTATAATTTTTTAATTTAATTGAGTAATTAATTAATAAATTAAGTAATAGTTATTTAATTATATATATATATATATATTTGTGTGTATGCATTAATATATATATATATATGCTTTATCAAGAGTTGAGATTATGAATCCTAATAAAAATATATAATACGAATAAATATTAAGAATTAAAGTCTATAAATATTTCATTACGAATAATACGAAGGAGTACATGCTACATGAAAATATCTTTTAGACAAAGATTACATGAAAATAAATAGGAAGGAGGACACGACTAGTTGGTTGACTCTCCATGATTCTAGGCCTAAGAACAAGGGAAGTAAATCATAACCCACCAAGAATATAACCTGAAATTAAGGGATAAAATAATTACTACCTTTTTTCCCCGAAAAAGATCCTGACTGATTTGAGGTCCCGGAATATTCCCATCTCATTATGTTAGTTTCTGGAAGAATGAATTACCTCCTTGGTACGATCACTCCACAACGGGAAACATCACAAAATTATTCTGCTTGGAAGGTGAGTGCCATTTCTATAACTTGGCTCATTAATTAGATGGACCAAATAACGGAAGTATGTATTTCTGGATAAATAAATATGGATGGTCGTCGAGAATGTTCACTTGGATTGGGAAACACGTTACAATCTTTCAAAGTCCGGTCGAAATTTACAACATCCGACCAAGGCCATGTGATTGTCACCGAGTATTATAAATACTCATGGAATTAGGCAAGAGATGAACAATATCTATCCAACTGAGTGAAAAATACCACAATGATGCCGAAAAATATCCCAAGGTTTTTGTGAAAGTCTTCCTAATTTCCATGGTTGTATCAAGTAACATATTTGTAATGATCATGGGCAATTAGGTTGAACCAACATGAGCCTTATCCCATCTTGGGTTTCACTGGGGCCTTTTCCCTCACGAACTTTCCACATGCGTCATTATTCATAGAACTCTCCACACCAGATTGGTGGAGTGGTATCTCCACAAGTCTCGAACTCATGACCTCCTGTCATAAGTACATAGTTAAAAAAAATTTGGTATCAATTGAGCATATGCCAGGAGGTCATGTGTTCAATACTTGGGAAGGTACCACTCCACCAATCTGGTATGGAGAGTTCTATGAGTAATGACACATTTGAAAAGCCTGTGAGGCAAAAGGCCCCAGTGGGAACCCAGATGGGACAAGGCCCATGATGGCTCAGCCTAATGACCCATGATCATTACAAAAAAGGCATCTTTTATTGTAACGACCATGGGCTATCCCGATCTTGAATTCCCTCGGGGGTCTTGTTCCATCTTGGGTTCCCACTGGGGCCTCACGAGCTTTCCACATGCGCCATTACTCATAGAACTCTCTACACCAGGTTGGTGGAGTGGTACCTCCCCACGTCTCGAACCCATGACCTTCTGGAATAAGTACATAGTTCAAAGAGTTTCCATTTTTCAAATGAATAATTTGAAGATCTATTGATTATAACAACTGATTGCAGAGTTGATCATTCGGACCTTTCAATTAATAGATGTATATCTCGGACCTATGAATGGTGATATTCCCCAAACTCATATAGAAAAAAGGAAGTGAGTTAGACAAAAAGAAAATCCACTTGGACAAAAAAAGAAATGACCTTAGACAAAAAGAAATGAAGTGGCTTAGACAAATCTTTTTTTTTATAACCTCAGACCAATCAATCGAATATTGATTAATACATAATCGATCGAACATTATTTGAAAACAGATCTTCTGCTCAGAAACAAAATGTTCCAAATCTAAGCTCAATCGGTACCAAGTCTCATTGAACAATGTACTTATGCGAGGAGGTCATGTGTTTGAGACTTGGGGAGATACCACTCCACAAACCTTGTGTGAAGAGTTCTATGAGTAATGGCGCATGTGGAAAGCCCGTGAGAGTAAAGACTCCAGTGGGAACTCATGATGGGACAAGGCCTCTGAAGGAGCCCAAGATCGGAATAGCCCATGGTCGTTACAATATTAGTGGATGATTTTTTGAATCATTGAACTCCATATCCAAGATATCACTAGCAAATTCTATTATTCCAAAGCAGCAAATTTTGGATCCTCTTCTGCACATCTAGTCCCAAGAGGATGACTCGGTTGGCCTTTTCATTTCAAAATTGTATGAACCATCTGTGACAACTACAGATAACTCCTTCCGTTCATTTGGTACGCTTCTTGTACATTCTGCAAACCACCTGTTGAATACTGCAGAATTCTCAGTTGAAAGTACATATATGACAAGATATTGCTTTCATGGTATCAAAGTCGTGGCTATGAAAATATCGCTAAAAAACATTAGCGAGAGAAATTTGGACCTGTAATGCTAGCCCACTAGAAAAAAGGGTAGGCATAGTAGAAAAACAAGAAAAGAAATTACAACCAAACATACAAATGGTTGGATTTGAATATCGCGACCCAAATATTTAGCGTTTTCAAGCCTTGCAACAAGGAGATATGAATGAACGAAAGCTCGTGCTGTAAAGTTGAATATTGTGAAGAAATATGGATTTCTTTGAGTGAAAGTTCAGACAGAAAGATTGAATCGTTGGCGGAATAAGGCCATTGTTGTTCGACAAAAGCTCAGGAGGGAAGCAAAATATCTTCAAGAAGAACAAAATTGAGGCGTCAAATTCTGGAGCCGAGGATCTGGAAAATACCGATGTCATACCAGAGACATCTTCTTTCAGCAAGGAGCAATTAGAACACTTGTTTAAGTTGTTCCAACAGGTATAATTTTCCTAGTTATCATTTTTTTCTATTCCTTGGCCCAAAAAAGTTGTTTCTCGCAATCTATAGCCTTTAATGTGTCGACCAACCCTACCTGTCTTCGGATAATAGACTTGACCACATGACAGGATTTCTTGATTGTTTTTTCTTAGCGTCCATGTACGGGAGAAAAAATTTAATATTGCGAATGGTTCTCTTTAGCTATTGCTAGTAAAAGGTCAATTGTTATATCAAAAAAATTAGTCGTCATAATGTTCTCCATGTACCTAATCTCTCGTGTAATTTACTTTTAGTACAATATTTGAAGTTTTGTGTCAAATTTTCTTCAAACTCTTGTGTGTTTCAGGATCTTGTTTCGGTGAAAGTGATTGGCAGTGCTAATGAGATCAGTGGTATCAAAATTAGGTTATCCTATCAAACGTCCACTACTCGTTTTTCTTTAAATTGTACTAAAATTTCTTTTTCTCCAAGCTTTTGGCCGAACAAATACACATATATATAAATATTTTGCATCATTTAAAAATAAACCAACCACCCTAATATTTGAAAATCCAAAAACACAAATCAAAACATGAAATCGTAGACGTCAACTAAACCTAAATCTAGCATTTTTTTCCAAAATAAAGCATAAACATCTTAATCTCTCAAAAGCATCAAAATTCATAAAAATATTTAAAGTAATCTTAATGCGAAATACTAGCAAAGATCATTGGGTTATGTGCATCATCAACCCAACTAGTTCAACCATCAAGTCCTCTATCACCAACAATATCATGATCACCTACATTGATCACACATAGTGAGTCTATTGACTCAGCAAACCTTAATTATGATAACAAGTGGTACATATACAATCACATGCATCAATAACATACTTCTACTAAAAATAGTTTTTCATGAATATGCACAACTTTAAACCTTTCATCATAAACATTTCTTTTCATCATATACATATATGTTTTCCTTTTATTGAATTCAGATCGTTAATTGTGGCTTCCTTTCAGCTGTAGGTCGATGGATCCATCTACATATAACTATGATACCAAACGGCGGGGACATCAGCGACACTCTCACCCGTCCACTGAGCCTTAGCCTTACATATCATCGTATCATCATAATAATCATATCATCGTATTAGTCACAATTAAGTCACCTCCTTCAACCTTTCATCAGTTATAAAAATTTATGCACAAACATATCATTTTTCTTTTAAACCAAGCATGCAACACGTCTTTTAGCATTAACGTTTCATTATAAAAGTCAATAAATATTTAAAATGAACATTTTATAATTTTTTATAGCATTCAGGACATTTCCAGGACGTCTAACATTTTTCAGGTGTAAAATGAACGTTTTGCTCGTGAAACCCTAAATTTCCCAATTTATCCTTGATCCTTAAAACGATGACCAGAATCAATTCAAACTTAACATAACAGCTTATAATACACCCATAAATATTTCTTAGACATAAAATTGCGCTCCTCGTCTAATTTCCCGTTTCGTTTTAAAACTTAAACGTATGTCTCGGTTTTAACCCGAATCAACTCGAAACTTAACCAAACCTGAACCATAACTTATTAACACCTAACCATACCCTATACAACCCAAATCAAGCCATTTAAAATTCTTGAACAAGCCTAAATCGTGCTGGAAAATTCTGCTCATTTTCGAAAAACCTTAGCTTGCACAAACCCTCAACCCTTCGAACCTAGCCCCTAATCATCATGTCCAGTGCCTAATTGACCATCCTAGGACCATGACCAAAAGTTGATGGACCAAGCTTAAAGGACCTACAACCACAGACCCCCAAACCCAATCCCTTGCATGCCCAGCCATCCCAACTACCTTTCCATCTCTTGCACAGCCCATCTAGGACAATGACTACCTTAGGACCCTTGAGTACATCCCAAACATCAGCTAGCAGTCTCCCTCGCCTAGGACTAAAAACGCAAACCCTAGCCCATAGAAACCCAATTTTCGTTCATCAAGGTGTCCTATCTTGTTCAGCCCTTAAACCTACACTTGAGGACCCTTAAAATTGTTGAAAAATATCCCTTCCCATAGCCCTATCTTGGCAGCCCCTTTGTGCATCGTAAGAAATAGTTTTAAAATATGAAAACTTTAGTTTTGTTCATGTATAACCATGAAAACGAAAATATAAGAAGTGTATCATGTTTTTCATGCAAACATGTATCTATACATATAATGTAGTATGAATGATGAGTGAAGAAAGATTAAGACGTGCGCACGAAAAACAATTTAAGATGCGAGGAACGTTGGCAGAAAGACATGGGATGAAACCTTGCTGAATTCCCTTCAAATTCATGTGAGTTTTCTCTCAAAAACCGTGCGTTTGTGGTTGTGTTGCTAATGGAGAGTCCTAGGGGTTTTTGTGTGATGTGTGCGTGTGTTCTGTATGTGTATAAGTTTAGGGTTTTAGGGCCTTGTTTTTATTAAATCACTAGGTACAAGTTTAGGTCCATTAAGCGTAGTATAATAAGCTCATTAGATAGTAATTAAAATATTTTGTTTATGATACTTTTCGAAAATATTAATCGAGTTCCAAAAAGTCCTTATTTTCGTCAAAAATCGAATACCGGTTTAAAATACGACTCGGTGCTTAAAAACACCTCGAAAAGCATCATTTTTGAAAACACCATTTAAATTATATCATATATTAAATAATTAAAAATAATAATTTAATAAAATATTTTTCCATTCGTGGTCCCTGGTCTCCGTTTCTCGATCGCGTCTCAAATAATCTTTAGGTCACAGTTTTATGCATTTTAATATAAAACTATATTTTAACCATGTAAACATGACTATCATATTCAATAAATGTAATTAAAATAATTTAATTAGTCATTTTTAATTTTTCTTAGATTTGCATGCAGTTGGATTACGTTAGCATTTTGGACCTTACATCCTAATTTTCAATACTTGCAGCATTAGTTTCCAACACTATTTAGAGAAAAAGATCCGTTTGTGTTTCGATGTGATATTTGTCAATTTATCAAAGATCATCACATTACATTTCCTCTCTTCAATATAGGGCACGAAACCATTTGTATTGTTCATAGTGATATATGGGGTCTGGTTTCACTTTTATAGATGATCACACACTTCTGAGTTGCGTATATCTTCTAAGTGAAAAATCAATAGTAGAACACATATTTTTTTTAATAAAAAATTTCTTTTGTTGAGACACAATTTCAAGAAAAAGTTCAAATATTTAGTAGTAATAATGGGAATGAGTATTTAATAAATGTTTGGAACATTTTTTCAGAAAAACATATAATACATCAGAGTTCTTGTGCTAATATTCTTTGACAAAACGAGGTGGCTGAGAGAAATAATTGACATCTCCTTGAAGTATCCAGGCGCCGGACGTTTACTGCTCGAGTGCCTAAATACTTATAGAAGAAGCAATTCTCAATGTTACATATTTGGTTAATAGGATGTTATCAAGAGTTTTGAATTTAAAACACCCTTGACAATTTTAATTGAGACATTTCCTATGTCACATTTCTTTTGATTTACTTCCTATATCGTTTGGACGTGTAGCGTTTGTGCACCAAACCCTCATCACCACGAAAAATTTTAACATCGTGCATTGAAATGTGTGTTTCTTGGATATTTTCCAACACAAAAAAGGTATAAATGTTTTTTTACCCTAAAACACATATTTCTTGTGTCAATGGGTGTCACTTTTTTTTAGTCTTAAATCTTTTTTAATATTCCTCCTCGTGGGGAGAATAAATTGGAAAACTCATCATTTTATTTGCGAAATGATTTGAATGTTACTAATTTATTAACAAAATCATGTTTCAACACATTTATGAACATGATAAACTATATGCAGAAGCAGATCGAGTGATACCTCCGGCCGTCGAATAATTTGTAAATTTTCTGTTTTCCTCCGATTGAAGTATTCTAAGCACAACAATTCTCTACGTAGATGGTGTATTTTGTTTTTATGAGGTGTGTGTTTACCTCACCGCTATTTATAGCCATTTCTTATATCATCGATGAGTTTATCGGGAGCTCGAGAGTCAAAAGTAGAGGCGTATGCGTGTACTGTTTGTAAAAAATGGAGACTTATGACCGTTGTCATTTCCTACACGTTTATTCTTCTTCTGATATGCGTCACTTTTTTCTTACGTTCTCCCACTTGGCCCATATATCTCTTTTGCCATATGAGAAAACAAAACACATGAATCACGACGATATATCTTCTAAAAGCGAGTATTATCTTTCATGTATTACAATGCATTATATATCTCAAATCTGTATAACTGAATGAATAAACCATATATTCGAGGTCCAACTTTATTGATATTCTCTAATCAATGAATGTGCACAAAATAAATATGAGAAAATATTACATCATAATTTCATTAATTTGTTTTTACAACAGTTACATAGAGGAACCAAGTCACATTCTTTCTTTGTGATCCTTAAATTTCAATTGTGGCATGCCTTTTGTCAAGGATCTGCAATCAACAGTTCTGAAGCATCTACGGTTTTTAAAGTGCGAAAATATATATATTTTTTATATAAAGAAAATATTTTGAAAATCAGCATTTAAATAAATTGCATGTATGTAGTCCTACTTAAAGATATTATTTCATAATAATCGTAAGTAATTACCAATAAAATATAGCGGAGCAAAACGAGTGAAAATCCTAACATCAAATAGTAAAATAAAATAACGTATAAATGCTCATATCCTCTCAATAACATAAAATCATGAATGTGCGGAAAATCATGAGGTCCTCGGGTCGTGTCGCCCATCAGGTCTGTCGACTCAGAATTCAGTACCTCCAGTCCCCTCAAAATCATGATCACCTGCATTACACACGCCTATTGTGTCTAAAGAGATAACACACCTGTACAGTGATAACAAATACATATACGTAACAAACAGCAGTGAAAAATATCGTAATCAACATACATTTCATGTCTGCGGTAAATAACAAAGAATACTAAAAATAT
Organism: Primulina tabacum; assembly: GCF_025594145.1. NCBI lineage: Eukaryota > Viridiplantae > Streptophyta > Magnoliopsida > Lamiales > Gesneriaceae > Primulina > Primulina tabacum. The sequence continues at coordinate 6,919,645 of NC_134556.1, read as the reverse complement.
TCTGTTGAACACACTTTCAGAAAACCAACCAATAAGTCGCAGAATTCGAAATAACAGATGGTGACAGGTTTTGTGACATAGAAATTTCATAGCTTGCGTAGTTTTACGATAAAAATCAAATCTCCCTTGTTTCTTATCAGAAAATTATGAATTTGATATCAAATCGAAGATAACAAAGAGTACTACAAATCATCTGTTGAACACATTTTCAGAAAACCAACCAATAAGTCGCATAATTTGAAATAACAGAGGGTGACGGGTTTTGTGACATAGAAATTTCACAGATTGTACGGTTTTACGATAAAAATCATATCTCCCTCGTTGCTTATTAAAAATTGCGAATTTGTTATTGAATCGAAGACAACAAAGAGTACTACAAATCATCTGTTGAACACATTTCCAGAAGACCACCTAGCTGACCCTACTACCCAAAACATCAGCCCCATGCTTTAACCTAGGAGCCGCGTCGCACAAGCTTGAACCCTCCCTCGACCTAACTCCGTTAGGCCAACTCCTAGACTACGACCAGCCATTCATGGCCTCCTCCTAGCCCTGTCACGGACCCAAAAGGGTCAGCTCCTTGGCTGGACTCGAGCTCATGCACTAACCATAAACCAATCGGTATTCCTATCTCTCGACCCCGAGTCGACTCCAGCCCCAAGACACCATATCCACACGTAAAAATCCCTCCTAGGGTCATAATTCAGCAGCCCCTTTGAACGACACAAAGAGATATCGTGAGTGCGTGCATAAACACATGTTTTCATGGCAAACCGAAGTCAAAACATTTTTAACATCCAAGGACCGAGCCAATATCATACACGACACACATAACAGTATAATTACAGCATGAATGATGCAAAAATGAAGATACATGGAGTGCCTTAGCGATTATAAGACCGAAAGCTTGAAGATACGAGCGTGGGACTTGAAACGGGGAGGCGGGGAGAAGTTTTCTTGAAGAAATCACCCAAGGCCGAGGCTTGCTGGAATTTTTGCTGAAGACACGAGAGAGGAGATGCTGAAAAGTGGGGGTGGGCAGCTGATGATGGAGGATTAGGTATATGATTAGTTTAGTGGGTTTTTAAATTACTTAATTATGAACTAATGGGCCCTAGAAGATTTTAAAATGGTTTTGAGCTCATTCAGCATAAAAACAAACCCAACAAGCACAAAAATAACCCCGAAAAATATTTCGTTTTGATACATTTTTGAAAATATTGCCCGAGCCCTCAAAAAATCCCCTGATTCGATATAATTTATGTGCCGATTAAAAATATGCTCCGACGGTTAAAAACACACAACAAAGTCCATTTCTTGAAAAATACCTTTAAAACACCTTATATTAATTAATAAAAATTAATCATGTAATAAAAATAATTTTCCTGAATATCACCGGTCTCCGTTACTCGTTCGAGCGCGAAATGCAACTTAAAACCTTAATGTTTGAAACTTTAAATAAACCATGAATTAAAACACAATTTAATGAAATAAAGCGTTTAATGCTTTAAAACAATTTAATGAAATACCAAAGAAATTTAATAACTTGCATGTACGTGATTCACGTGGACCATCAAATTTTCGGGATGTTACGATCTACCTCTTTAAATTGAATTTCGTCCCCGAAATTCGCTTATCCTCGATAAATAAAAGGTTTAGACTCTTAATTCTAGTATTCCAATAATCCATGCTTCCGCTGCGCTACTCTGATAAAATAAGTGTTAAGCTGTCCATACGTCCCCTCAGTCCTAATCAAGTTGCCTACCGAAATCCTCATTTCCGAATCGCAACTTAGAACGACTTATGGCGATTTAGTTTTATTCTTCTAAGACCTCGAATTTAGACTTATCTCACAATTCCTTATACTAGAGATGGATGCCCAAACTTATCGCACTTTACTTTCTTATACTATACCCGTAATAGTCATCGACCTATTACATTAGCATTTAGGCAATTCGACTTAAGAAAACTTAGTATAAAAATTTACTGATAGACTTCTATCATCGGTAAAACACTAAAAGTCAAGCCTTATCTCAACTCATAATAATATTAGCCTAAGATCCTTGAATCAAATCTTTATCTTACGGCACCAAACTTACATAACTTACTATTTACAAGTACATCCGGATGTCAAATTTTTGCAAAACTTAAACCTCGAGTTACATTAATCCATAAAACTCAATTATACAATATCGATCTTCTACCTATATATTAAAGCCCTTCAAGCCCGAATGACATGTTTAAACTATTTCTTTTCTAATTACAATATAGTTAAGGCCTAAGGCCTTGGAATTTCCTCCTTGAAACAAATGTCGCATTCTTACGTATCCTCAATGCTTAATTAGTACTAGCGTATAAAAATTATTAAGTCATCCCATGGTAGCCTTAGATTATCTCTAATAAATCAACATCACTGATAACTCATAGAGTTCTAGAATCCCCATATCAAAGTTTTAGATTTCTTACTCGATAAAATCTTAATATTCGTCCATTGGTACCTGTGTTGAACACAATTAATTCCTTTTTTTTTATTTCACCCAAAATTTTTGTATGAACACCTATTTCATATTCTTGAAATTCAAGCTTACACAACCCAAATAGTCTTAGATAACATACTTCCAACACACATAATCACTTATTCCCAAGTTTATCAATGACTTAAAAAAAATTTCTTAAGACATGGTGTCTATTCACATCTTACATGCGTCTGTCGAGTGACCTAACCAACAATCATACCCAACTTTCTAGAAAAATTTAACCCTAATAAAGGTAGAACTTTAACTGTTAAGATCCTGACTAAAACTTATGTTAAATCAAACCTTAAGCTCCCAAAAATAAATTAACCTACTGTCTAATCTTATAACTTAACTAATTGATCAACTTTATCTTAAATTTTTATCACTCTAAATTCCTAATTTGCCACAACATTATTTCACTAACGCTTAAATTTTTTCAATCCCATATTGATTCATTCTACAATGTCCTTGATTATCATTCCTTATAACATTATAATCTAGATATTACAAGGTTCTAAATATCCCTTTAAGCCTAAATCATCAAAAATTCATATCCTTTAAACCATTCGATTCTCGCTTACTGATAAACTAGTCCCCAAATTTCTTAAAAATTGCAAAATTAATTCTTAATTTCCTCAAAAATGTAATATCCCAACCTTTTATCCTTTTATTTTCAATGATGTTATTCTATAGTTTGGTGTTATGGATATATGGTTAAGTTATTATTGTTCATGGTTATTGTTATGGTTTATGAGTATAGTTGATGGAAGGGTTGGTATTTCATGTCATAGCATCAATATGGTTATTGCATTGTATTCATGGTTATTTATTATATGGTTTTGGTATGGTTAAGTAGATGGTTGTGTATTTGAGGAGTTGTTGTTGTCATGAAGTTATAATTTTGGGAGTTGGATTGATGGTTTGGATGGTTTGAGCCAAATAGGTAATTGGGGTGCAGAAACGGTATGAAAATTTTGGTATTTGTTACAGTTTTTAGCATAATGAATGGGATATTGATCCAAATGACATGATGCCAATTGCATTAGAAAGCTAAGATCTAAGGCTACAACTTTCATGCTTTGAATTTTGTTCAAATAGTTGAGGAAGATGAGTCAAAAGTGACCCGAAGTGTGTTATGTATATCGTCGTTCCTGCACTGACACATTCTGGTAGAATGGAAATAACGTTTTACTCAGACCTCCAAATGACTTGAGACTAGTATGAGATTGAAGAAAAGACATAGGGCTACAACTTTCATGTTTACCACTTTGGCTAATTCGGAAGAAAGAGTGCAGTTTTGGCCCTTGGACCGAGGGTACACGGACCCCTACACGGACCCAGGCACGGGGTCCGGGTCTTGCCAAACGAAATTTGTAATTTACAGTGTGTACACGGACCCATACACGGAGGGGGGCACGGGGTCCGTGTCTTTTGCGTAGAAAACATATTTTTAAGAGTTTTTAAGCCAATAACTATGTCATTTCACTTATTCCTCTTGCATTCATCGACTTGGGGAGCTAGGGTTCTTCATTTATTTTCTTAATTCCTTTCTTTCCTAGGTTTGAATATTCAAGTTGGAGGTCTGATCTTCATATCCTCAAGAGCAAGTAACCAAGGTAAGGAAACTTATCTTTTGGGTATTTGGTTGAAGTGAAGGGAATGGTGGTTTAGGCTTGAATGATAGTTATAGGTTGAAGATGTGAAGTTAATGGTATAATCTTGATCTTGTGTTGTAGGATCAACTACCAAGAAGCTATCACAACAAGTTTTATTGGTTGTAAGTGGGCTTTTTCCTTGAATGCATCTCATGGCCTATATGTATGATGAATGATGTTGTTATTATTCCTAGCTCCTTTAATCCATTGATTATATACTTGCTATGTAATGGTTCATTGATTGAAAGAAAAGAAAAGGAATTTTGATGTCAATTGCTAAGAAATGAGCTAGTTCTAATTACATGCACTCCACATGGTTGATAAAATGATTCAATGGTTCTTTTATGGCTTGATAGTTATATGGTAGTGGTGGTGCTTCTAGCACTTCTAAACCCACATAACGGAAGTTGATCAACATTTAACATGTACAGTGACTGATTTTGACTGAAATGTACATGTATACCATCGACGGACGACTTATCAATGCCATACAAGGGAAATGAGAGAAATGGTTGATAGAATGCCATCTTATAATTGTTATTTATATATTCCATTGAACGATGACATTTCCTATGGTTCAATTGTAATGATTCCTTTCTTTATACTATTGTATATGTAATTGTTATTGAAAGTTCCACTTACTGAGTTTTTAAACTCATTCCAGTTATGTCATGTGATGCAGATAAAAAGGAATAGCGATAGAAGCGTCGAGGCATGGAAGGTGCATGTGCCAAAGCTTGGAGAATGATGTTTTGATAAAATGTGGCAATTATAAAATGGTTTATAGTATTATACCTTGGTTCATGTTTTGAACAAGAAATAATGTCTTTACTTTTGTCAAACACTTGGTAATTATGGAGATGAGATCTATGTGTTTAGTGGAGGTTTTGAGAATATATGTGTATTTGGAAAGATTGATCGTGGTAATGTTTACTTTGTTTGCTTGGGAATATTTGGTAAGTTTATGTTTATGGGTAAACTTTGCCAAAATTTTATTAATTATTATATTCTCCAAATCTTTTATAAGGCTTCCGCATTATAGCATTTATAGTTTAATGTCATGGGACAAGGGTGTTACATTTAGTGGTATCAGAGCAACATTTTTCGGACCAATGATTTGGCACGTCTTCCTATGCTTGTGACACTTTGGTATGTATTTTTTTGCATCTCATTGATGTATTGGTATGTTGATAAGCTTTGCATGTAATATGTTTTGAAAATGATTTTAAATTGAGATGCAATATAAGAAAATGCCACCAAAAAGAAAAGCTCCTGAAGTACCTCCTAGAAGGAGAGCCGGAGAAGACCGAGACAGTACCTCCTCTAATGTAGTTGATGAGTTTAGTAGGCTACTTCATGAGCAAGCTAAAGTGCATGGGGAACAAATTCAACAACTTCTCCGATTGCAAATACTGGTTCAAGGTAGAGGCCAAGGCCGTGATCAACGAGTTCAAGAACGAGTTGTTGAGGGAGCTTATGATAAATTCAAGAAGATGAATCCACCCGAATTTGTAGGGAGTCCGGACCCTTTGATTGAAATGGAGTGGGTGAAGGCGGTCGAGGCGATCTTTGATTACCTTAACTTTGATGATAATGATCGAGTGAGTTGTGTTGTGTTTCTCTTAACCAAGACAACAAGAATTTGTTGGGAAGCAACTAAGGTAACGATTAATGTTCAAACATTGAAGTGGAATGAGTTTAAAGATTTGTTCTATGACAAGTACTTTCCTACCGATGTTAAAGCCCGCAAGGTGAAAGAATTCTTGGAGCTAAAGCAAGGGACAATGAGCATGAATGATTACATCTTGAAGTTTGAAGAAGGTTGTCTATATGTTCCTTTCATTGCTAACAACGACAAAGATAGAGCCGAGCATTTTATGCGGGGGTTGAGGGCGGAGATTCGAAGAGATGTTCGAATGTCGAAGGCTAATTCTTACAAGGAGATTGTTGAGAAAGCATTGATGGCCGAATATGATGAGAAAGAGATTGATAAAGAAAGACAATTCAGGAGGCAACAATTTGTCCAAAAGGGTCAATCTTCATTTCAAGGAGGAAAAGGAGGACACTAGGGGAAAGGAAAGGAAGAATATCGCGGTAAAGCTCCTGCGGTGCCATCTGAATCAGATAAGCCTTTATGCCCTAAATGCCATAAACCACATAAAGGAGAGTGCCTAGTTGGAAGCAACAAATGTTATAGATGTGGAGGAGTTGGGCACATTGCGATCAATTGCACTCAATCATCGGGCAAGGGCCGAGTTCGGGGGCGTATTTTCTCTTTGACCAAGGAAGGAGTTAATCCTGATTCGTCAATCATTTCAGGTACCATTCTTATTTCAGGCAAGGTAGCTACTACTCTTATTGATACTGGCGCCACACATTTTTTATATCTGAGCAATTTATGCATTCTCTGGGTCTTGTTCCTATTGGTGAAATTGTCCACTTTTCTATTGTGCTTCCTTCGGGAGATTATATTCATTCTTCAAGTGTGATTCGAGCGTACCCTGTTCAAGTAGATGATGAATTGTTGAATGCCGATTTGATTGTCATTCCCATGATTGAGTTTGAGGTTATTTTGGGAATGGATTGGTTATCTACTTATCGAGCTGTGATAGATTGTGTAGCCAAGACAATACGTTTTTGTAGAAGCCTAAAAATCCGTGTTTGAAATTTTGCGGAAAAATTAAAATTTTCTTTTTAAATAATTAAAATTGCCTCATTCATAAATGAACTGATAAATGAATTTTGATGTTCAAAATGGCAGCGGAAGAAATTAACATTTTCGAAATAACAGTAAAAATTTATCCAACGACAATCAAAATGTTTGAGCAATCAAATAATAATAAATGCTGAACTGAGGTCCTCGGGTCCTACTACTGCCGACTCGAGCTGGCTCACTGGTCCACGCCCTCGATCCCGACATCAACAGTACCTACAACAATCAAGTCTAGTGAGTCTAAAGACTCAACATGCATATATCGTAAATAACAAGTAAATAAATAGTAAAATTTTGCATGGGATAAAAATATCATGTCATGAGGCATAATGTGAAAATAACTTGTCATGAGCAATTATAATATGTGCATAACTGAAATGAAAATCATAGTGAAAAAGTTTGCTCCTTGGAGCCCTATACTGAAATAGCATGTAATAATTTTCTGGTAAGATTATGGTCTACGCAAGTGGTCCCTGAACTGAACTGAGCTGACCGGTAACTGGCGACCAAGTTTAATAATGTACGTCTGATAAGACTACTGCCACAGTATACTGGGTGAAACAACTGAACTGACCGGTAACTGGCGACCGGAACGGTAACTGGCGACCGGGTCTAATCATGATAGTAAAGTGACCACAAGCAATATCGCATAAATCTCAAAATGAATATTTTTGCACGTAATATAATTAATCAACATAATTAAATATCCTGCAATAATTTTACTGAATGGCTTGGATCGCTCCGAGGCTCGCTGCAACCTACATAAGCCATGAAAAATATGCAATAGCTTTAGGGGACCAAACTATGCAATAACATTCGAAAATGTGACAATTACGCCCAACGACTTCGTATTTAATCATGGGTCCGAACCAACCCGAACCAACATTGAACCATCATGTAGTCATGATTAAAATACGCCCAAAATGATGAAATAATGCTCCTAAAATGGGGAGGGTCGAAATCTAGGTGAATGGAGGCCAAAACATGAAACGATCTTTCGAGAGTCAATTTGGCACACCGCACCGTAAATTCTCGTACGACCTCAAAAATGATCCGAATCACGAACGGCCAAAAACATGACCTTCCTAACTTGATGAGGCACTGTCCAGTCCAAGGCCATAGGCTAAAAGCCAACCGAGAACTCGAACGAGCCATTGAACCGTCACAGCAAGTTGCTGTCCAAAAATACAGCAGCTGTTCTTTGGTTTCTTGCGTCGGTTGCGAGGCTAATGGCCATTGGGTCTTGAACCACCGACCAAAACCTCTTACTAACATCCCAAGGAAGGATTTGAACCATGGCTAAGGGCCCTAGGCCAGCCACAATTCGCATCACCCCAGCAACAATCCGAAAGTTCCAACCGAGAACACCTTGCATGCGTGTGTAGTGTTGTGCTTTGTTTGCTGTCTCGTGTCGTTTCAGTGGCCATTTGATTGGCCATGGCACGATATAGACATCTAGGGGCATGGTGTAAACCGTGGCTAAGGGCCATAGGCCAACCAAGATCCACACCATTCCCTAAAAATCGAAACAACACAAGCTGTAAAAAGAAGAGGGCCGAAGGGTGCAGGGGCTGTTCTTTAGTTTTATTTAAAAACCGATTCACCATGGACCAAGACACCAAAAGGGCGACTTAGTCACGTCTTAGACATGCTAGGGGAGTGATCTAACCATGGCTATAGGCCTTGGGGCAGCCATGATCAGAAACTTTTCCCTTTTGACAGCAAGCTGGATTTTCGAAAACACAAATGGCTAAGATTGAAGAGTTGCTGTCAAATTCGAATTCTATCATGCATGGGGCTTGTTTGAATGGACCAACATGGTCTTAATGCATCCTATTACATGTCTAGATGTCGCTTTAGGAGCCTGGAATCGAACCAATACATGAAACCATCAAAACAATTGTAACCCGTGAGGAGCACTATGAAAGCCGAAATCTGCATCTTTATTTTCTGAAAAATTTTTGATAGATTTCGGTTTTTGCCATGGAAATGATGATCATGTAATGAAAATAGATGATAATAGGACTTGATTGAAGAGTCAAGGAAGAATATATTCATGCCTGGTTTCGTTTGAAAGAAAAACGAAAGAATGAGACGATACGGCGCGGAGGAGGTGGAAGCGCTTATGCTACCTTGTTTGCTACTGATTTTTCTCTCTTGTTTTTCCCCTAGCACCTCACGATTTTTAACTCAATATAGGCTCTGAAATCTCTCAGATTTCGGTGATGGGGAGGGGAAGAAATGGTGGTTAGGGGAGTGAGGGAGATGGGTGCAAAATATAGGGAAAATGCAAGACCAAGTCTACTCTTTTTGAATTTTGAATTTTGGTTGCTAACCAAATATTTGTTGGGGTGTTCTAGAATGAGGTGGCCGAATTGTCTTGCTAATTAGACTAGGATAATGCTCATTAATTAATTAATTAAGGTTGACTAATAATTAAAAAAGATTAGCATGCTAACATAACAAAGAATGGGTCAAAGGGTGAGTTGGCAAAGGAATAGTCTAGACACTAAGGGTGGCCGAAATTCATTAATTAAGTAGAGGGGAAATGTTGATTATTTAGTAAATTTATAACCCTTAATAGCCTTACCTATCTTTTTAAATAATTTAGTGGACTAACCCCTTAATTATGGAACTTAATTGAATTTATTTTCTACTCACCTCAAGTTGCTTAAATAAATCCTCAAACATCCTTTTAACTTAAATTAACTTACTTGCTAGCTAAAATAAATTCTGGAAATGTTTTCTAAATCTTAAATTTTATCCCTAAACTCCAACTCCAGTCCGGCCTCACTGAATTAACTGAAATGATAAAAATTAAACTACTACGTAAAATAATTAACTTTAAAGAAAAGCATTTAAATACTCATAAAATCATTTAAAATACTAGAATTATGCATGGCTTATACGTAGACTGATTTACGGGTTCTACAATCCTTCCCCCCTTAAAAGAAATTTCGTCCTCGAAATTAAAACTCACCGAATGACTCGGGGTACCGACTCCTCATCTCTGGCTCAGACTTCCACGTAGCTTCCTCCGCAGAATGGTTTAGCCATTTGACTTTCACTCGCTTAACCAGCTTGTTCCGAAGCTTCTTCTCCTGCCTGTCTAGGATCTGCACTGGTCTATCCTCATAAGATAGGTTCAGAGTGAGCTGCAACGGCTCAAAATTCAGCACATGCGAAGGATTTGCCATGTACTTCCTCAGCATTGAGACGTGGAACACATTGTGTACTCCGGCCAGATTCGGCGGAAAGAGCAACACGATAAGCTAGCGCCCCAACTCTGTCAAGGATCTCAAATGGTCCAATGAATCTCGGACTGAGCTTCCCTTTCTTCCCAAATCGCATGACACCCTTCATAGGTGCCATCTTCACAAATACATGGTCGCCGACAGCAAACTCTAACTCTCTCCTCCTCTGATATGCATAGCTCTTCTGTCGACTCTGAGCAGTCTCATCCTATCACGGATCTTGACTACTACATTGGCAGTCTGCTGAATAATCTCTGGACCCAACTCTGCTCTCTCTCCTACTTTATCCCAATGAACAGGAGATCTGCACTTGCGAACATACAAAGCTTCATACCGAGCCATTCCTATAGACGACTGAGAGCTGTTGTTATAGGTGAACTCAACCAATGGCAAGTTCGACTCCCAACTCCCTGAGAAAATCAATGACGCAAGCACGGAGAAGATCCTCCAAAATCTGAATAACCCGCTCTGACTGCGCATCTGTCTGCGGATGGAAAGCTGTGCTAAACAGCAACTTCGTCCACATAGTCGACTGCAAACTCTTCCAAAATGAGGAAGTAAATCTGGGATCTCTGTCAGATACGATAGAAACTGGAATGCCCATGGAGTCGGACTATCTCTCGGATATACAATTCCGCATACTGAATCATGGTGAAAGTCGTCTTAATAGGCAAGAAGTGCGTTGATTTGGTAAGACGATCTACAATCACCCAAATAGCATTTGATCCTCTGACTGACTTCGGCAATCCGGTCACAAAGTCCATGGTAACATTCTCCCACTTTCCACTCGGGAATAGGAAGAAGCTTGAGCAAACCTGCTGGTCTCTGATGTTCTGCCTTCACTAACTGACAAGTCAGACACTCGGATACAAACTGTCTGATGTCCTACTTCATACCAGGCCACCAATACAATAGCTGCAGATCTTTGTACATCTTCGTACTCCCTGGATGAATAGAGTACGGCGACGTATGGGCTTCTGATAAGATATCTGCTCAGATAGAATCACTGCTAGGAATCCATATCCTGTCTCGGTATCTCACTATACCGTCACTGACTGAAGTACAAGACACTGCCCTTGGCCTCATCCCTCTGCTTCCACTTGGCCAACTGCTCATCTGCTGACTGACCACTGCGAATACGGTCCAGAAGGGAAGACTGAATGGTCAAGGTAGATAGACGGGGAACTCTACCTCGAGGATAAGTCTCAAGATCAAACCTCTGCATCTCAAACAGAAGAGGTTTCGAAACTGTCAAATGGGCCATCGCTGCAACTTTCTTGCTCAATGCATCCGCAACTACATTAGCTTTACCCGGGTGGTAGCTAATGTCACAATCATAGTCCTTCACAAGCTCCAACCAACGCCTCTGACGCATATTCAGCTCCTTCTGCGTAAAGAAATACATGAGACTCTTGTGGTCGGTAAAGATCTGGCACTTCTCTCCATACAAATAGTGCCTCCAAATCTTCAAGGCAAAAACTACGGCGGCCAACTCTAAATCATGGGTAGGGTAGTTCTTCTCATGAGTTTTCAACTGTCTAGAAGCATAAGCTATCACTCTCCCATGCTGCATAAATACGGCGCCAAGACCAAGCTTCGAAGCATCGGTATACAGAACAAACTCACCGGGCCCTGACGTTATGGCCAAAACTGGTGCTGAGATAAGAGCTTGCTTCAAAGTATCGAAGATCTTCTGACACTCCTCGCTCCAAACAAATTTCACATTCTTCTTCGTCAGTGCTGTGAGTGGAACTGCAATCGAAGAGAATCCCTTAATGAATTTCCGATAATATCCTGCTAGCCCAAGAAAACTGCAGATCTCTGAAACATTCTGCGGCACAACCCAATCTCGGACTGCTGCAACATTTGCTGGGTCTACCTCAATGCCACTGCTGGAAACAATGTGGCCTAAGAACGCCACCTTCTCTAACCAGAATTCGCATTTACTAAACTTTGCGAATAATTTGTGCTTCTGCAATGTCTGCAACACTGTGGTCAGATGCCGGCTGTGATCCTCCCGATTCTTGGAGTAGACGAGAATGTCGTCTATGAAAACTATCACAAACTGGTCGAGGTACGGCTGAAATACCCGATTCATGAGATCCATGAAGATCGCTGGCGCATTCGTCAAACCGAACGACATCACAAGGAACTCGTAGTGACCATAACAAGTCCTGAAAGCTGTCTTCGAAACATCGGCGTCTTTCACCCTCAACTGGTGATAACCTGAACGCAGATCAATCTTAGAGAAGATCGAAGCTCCCTGCAACTAGTCAAACAGATCCTCAATCCGCGGAAGTGGGTACTTGTTCTTCACTGTAACCCTATTCAACTCCCGGTAGTCAATACAAAGTCTCATAGAGCCATCCTTCTTCTTAACAAACAAGACTGGCGCGCCCCAAGGTGAAACACTCGGGCGAATGAACTCGCTGTCAAGAAGTTCCTGAATCTGCTTCTTAAGCTCTGCCATCTCCGTCGGTGCTAGTCGGTACGGTACTTTGGAAATCGGAACCTGTACCTGGCATAAGCTCAATAGAAAACTCCACCTCTCTCTCGGGTGGCATGCCAGAGACGTCCTCAGGGAAAACGTCTAAGAAGTCTCTAACAATCGGAACATCTGCGGCTGACTGACTGGGCGCCTCGGGGACAGATATAAAGGTCGCTAGAAACGCCCGACACCCTCTATGTATGAGCTTCCTAGCCTGAACATATGGAATAATGCGCGGTAAAGGAAATTACCTGTCCGGCTCAAATAAGAACTGGGTCATTCTCCACTGTAAGTCAATCAAAACTCTGTTCCGCAATAGCCAATCCCTCTCTAGGATGATGTCAAACTCTGGCATCGGCAACACGATCAGATCCGCATAAACAAGGTTTCCATGCAGCTCAAGGTCTATGTCTCGGATCACATTGGTGGCTGTGATCTCCTCTCCAGAAGGCAATGATACTGAATAGGCTACATCTACCCCGATGGTCTTAACTTAGAGAAAGTTCGCAAAGACCTCTGAAATAAATGAGTGGGTAGCCCCTGAATCTATCAGGGCTTTGGTAGCTGAGCCAGCTATGAAAATTCTCCCTGTAAGTTCGGAACAATAAGTTGAAACCAATATTCACAAGAGCTAAGCTTATAGGCATGCAAAGGTCAGAGTTCTTCTATCTTAATCCCGAAAATAATACTGAGTAGAGTATGCAATCCTATCGCAATACTAAGTTCAAAATCTTAATCCCGATTCCCAAAACATTGGAATGCAAATATAAACTTAAAGCTGTAAGGTATCTGTCATCAGCATGGTATCGGGGTTCGTCTCCGCAGCATGGAGAGCAAAAACTCTGCCTTGGGTAGGCAGATTCTTCCGGGGGCACTGCTGCAGCACGTGGTCTGTGCTGCCGCACTTGTAACATTTCTCTGAGCCATACATGCATGCTCCAGGATGACGGCTGTGAGCACTTGGGACAGACTGAGTGCTCAAAAGTCCTCGGGACGGCACGTCCCTGTTGCTGCTGCTGCTCCTGAGGTCCTCCTCTGTTTCTGGGCGGGCCGTGATGCGGCCTCTTATGCTGATGCTGATGTTGCTGAGGAGGAGGAGGACGGTGTGGTACCTGTACTGGTCGCTTTCCCAAGAGATCCCTCTCTATATCAATCAGATCTTGCTCTGCAGCCAAAGCCCTAGAAACAGCAACCTCAAAGGTAGTAGGGCCAGCAACCCTAACATCACGGCGTAAGATCGGCCGCATGACCATCCAAAAAGTGCCTTAGCTTGGCACTGGCATCGTTCGCAATCAAGGGTACAAAGTGACAGCCCCTCTCAAACTTACGGATGAACTCCGTAACAGTCAGATCTCCCTGTCTCAGGGTCATGAACTCCCTGGTCAAACGCGAATGCACCTCATCCGTAAAGTACTTGGAGTAAAACACCTACGTGAAGCGCACCCAAGACAGTGTAGCCAAGTTAAGGGCTACTGAAGCTCCTTCCCACCATAAGCGGGCATCTCCTCCAAACAGATAAGAGGGACAACGAACTCGATCTGAATCCCCAAGCTCCATAAACTCGAAGATAACCTCGAGGGACTTGATTCCAGCCCTCGGCAATCATGGGGTCCGATGTCCCTGAAAACTCCTTCGGAAGCATCTTCATAAATCTCTCATATACAGCCTCGGGCCCTGCCGGCCATGTCGCCACGGCATTGTTCCCCGCAAACTGTGCGAAGAACTGAGTCATCCCAGCTAGCATCTGGGCATTCATGTCAGGCGGAGGGGGTGGTGGAGGTGGAGGTCCGTGCCTCTCTTGTCTCTGATCCTCGCCGTCCTCATAACGGCGTTCCTCCTCTCTAGTGCGCTCGAGAATGCGTCTAGGGGGCATAATGTTCCAATCATAACCCATACGTAACTAACATGCATAATTCCTTAATTTAATTAAATTTAAATACTGAACAATAAAAATCTGGACGTAAAATAATTCATGAAAACATGCTGTCAAATAATTCATGCTTTAAATAAAATGCGTAAATGTAAAACTTACAGACCGAAGACGTGACTTCATGAGCTTCTCGTGGTCAGTAGTAGTACAACCCTTTAGAGAACCATCGCTCTGATACCAGCTGTAGAGGACTAAAAATCCGTGTTTGAAATTTTGCGAAAAAATTCAAATTTTCTTTTTAAATAATTAAAATTGCCTCATTCATAAATGAACTGATAAATGAATTTTGATGTTCAAAATGGCAGCGGAAGAAATTAACATTTTCGAAATAACAGTAAAAGTTTATCCAACGACAATCAAAATGTTTGAGCAATCAAATAATAATAAATGCTGAACTGAGGTCCTCGGGTCCTACTACTGCCGACTCGAGCTGGCTCACTGGTCCCCTGCCCTCGATCCCGACATCAACAGTACCTACAACAATCAAGTCTAGTGAGTCTAAAGACTCAACATGCATATATCGTAAATAACAAGTAAATAAATAGTAAAATTTTGCATGGGATAAAAATATCATGTCATGAGGCATAATGTGAAAATAACTTGTCATGAGCAATTATAATACGTGCATAACTGTACTGAAAATCATAGTGAAAATGTTTGCTCCTTGGAGGCCTGTACTGAAATAGCATGTAATAATTTTCTGGTGAGATTATGGTCTAAGCAAGTGGTCCCTGAACTGAACTGAACTGAACTGAGCTGACCGGTAACTGGCGACCGGACCGATAACTGGCGACCCGGTTTAATAATGTACGTCTGATCAAACTACTGCCCCAGTATACTGGGTGAAACAACTGAACTGACCGATAACTGGCGACCGGACCGGTAACTGGCGACCGGGTTTAATCATGATAGTAAAGTGACCACAAGCAATTTCGCATAAATCTCAAAATGAATATTTTTGCACGTAATATAATTAATCAACATAATTAAATATCCTGCAATAATTTACTGAATGGATTGGATCGCTCCTAGGCTCGCTGCAACCTACATAAGCCATGAAAAATATGCAATAGCTTTAGGGGACCAAACTATGCAATAACATTCGAAAATGTGACAATTACGCCCAACGACTTCGTATTTAATCATGACTCCGAACCAACCCGAACCAACACTGAACCATCATGTAGTCATGATTAAAACACGCCCAAAATAATGAAATAATGCTCCTAAAATGGGGAGGGTCGAAATCTAGGTGAATGGAGGCCAAAACATGAAACGCTCTTTCGAGAGTCAATTTGGCACATCGCACCGTAAATTCTCGTACGACCTCAAAAATTATCCGAATCACGAACGGCCAAAAACATGACCTTCCTAACTTGATGTGGCACTGTCCAGTCCAAGTCCATAGGCTAAAAGACAACCGAGAACTCGAACGGACCACTGAACCGTCACAGCAAGTTGCTGTCCAAAAATACAGCAGCTGTGCTTTGGTTTCCTTGCGTCGGTTGCGAGGCTAATGGCCATTGGGGCTTGAACCACCGACCAAAACCTCTTACCAACATCCCAAGTTAGGATTTGAACCATGGCTAAGGGCCCTAGGCCAGCCACAATTCGCATCACCCCAGCAACAATCCGAAAGTTCCAACCGAGAACACCTTGCATGCGTGTGTAGTGTTGTGCTTCGTTTGCTGTCTCGTGTCGTTCCAGTGGCCATTTGATTGGCCATGGCACGATCTAGACATCTAGGGGCATGGTGTAAACCGTGGCTATGGGCCATAGGCCAACCAAGATACACACCATTCCCTAAAAATCGAAACAACACAAGCAGTAAAAAGAAGAGGGCCGAAGGGTGCATGGGTTGTTCTTGAGTTTTATTTAAAAACCGATTCACCATGGACCAAGGACACCAAAAGGGTGACTTAGTCACGTCTTAGACATGCTAGGGGAGTGATCTAACCATGGCTATAGGCCTTGGGGCAGCCATGATCAGAAACTTTTCCCTTTTGACAGCAAGCTGGATTTTCGAAAACACAAATGGCTACGATTGAAGAGTTGCTGTCAAATTCGAATTCTATCATGTATGGGGCTTGTTTGAATGGACCAACATGATTGTAATGCATCCTATTACATTTCTAGATGTCGCCTTAGGAGCCTGGAATCGAACCAATACCTGAAACCATCAAAACAATTATAACCCGTGAGGAGCACAATGAAAGCCGAAATCTGCATCTTTATTTTCTGAAAATTTTTTGATAGATTTCGGTTTTTGCCATGGAAATGATGATCATGTAATGAAAATAGATGATAATAGGACTTGATTGAAGAGTCAAGGAAGAATATATGCATAACTGGTTTCGTTTGAAAGAAAAACGAAAGAATGAGACGATACGGCGCGGAGGAGGTGGAGCGCTTATGCTACCTTGTTTGCTACTGATTTTTCTCTCTTGTTTTTCCCCTAGCACCTCACGATTTTTAACTCAATATAGGCTCTGAAATCTCTCAGATTTCGGTGATGGGGAGGGGAAGAAATGGTTGTTAGGGGAGTGAGGGAGATGGGTGCAAAATATAGGAAAAATGCAAGACCAAGTCTACTCTTTTTGAATTTTGAATTTTGGTTGCTAACCAAATATTTGTTGGGGTGTTCTAGAATTAGGTGGCCGAATTGTCTTGCTAATCTAGACTAGGATAATGCTCATTAATTAATTAATTAAGGTTGACTAATAATTAAAAAAGATTAGCATGCTAACATAACAAAGAATGGGTCAAAGGGTGAGTTGGCAAAGGAATAGTCTAGACACTAAGGGTGGCCGAAATTCATTAATTAAGTGGAGGGGAAATGTTGATTATTTAGTAAATTTATAACCCTTAAAAGCCTTACCTATCCTTTTAAATAATTTAGTGAATTAACCCCTTAATTATGGAACTTAATTGAATTTATTTTCTACTCACCTCAAGTTGCTTAACTTCAATTAACTTACTTGCTAGCTAAAATAAATTCATGGAAATGTTTTCTAAATCTTAAATTTTATCCCTAAACTCCAACTCCAGTCCGGTCTCACTGAATTAACTGAAATGATAAAAATTAAACTACTACGTAAAATAATTAACTTTAAAGAAAAGCATTTAAATACTCATAAAATCATTTAAAATACTAGAATTATGCATGGCTTATACGTAGACTGATTTACGGGTTCTACAGTTTTCCTTCAGGGCATGGTGATAGCAGGGTCTTCACGGGGTCAGGTACTTCGCTTGGCCTTTCTTTTATTTCTTGCTTGCAAATGCAACGGATGTTGGTTAAGGGTTGTCATGGGTTTCTAGCATCGGTGGTGGATATAACTAGAGAAGGGAGTGGGAAGGCGAGTGACATTGATATTGTGAGGGATTATCTTGATGTCTTTGCGGATGATGTGCCGGGAATGCCACTGGATAGAGAGGTGGAATTTTTTATTGATATTGTACCAGGTACCGCACCGATTTCTAAAGCCCCTTATCAAATGGCCCCAACTGAAATGAAAGAGTTGAAGAGTCAATTGCAAGAGTTATTAGATAAGGGCTTTATTAGACCAAGTTCATCTCCATGGGGGGCACCGGTATTATTTGTGAAGAAGAAAGATGGGTCCGTGAGACTATGTATTGACTATCGAGAGATCAACAAAGTAACGATCAAGAACAAATATCCTTTGTCCAGAATTGATGATCTTTTTGATCAGTTGCAAGGTGCTACTGTATTTTCTAAGATTGATTTGCGGTCAGGGTACCATCAATTGAAAGTAAAGAAGTGTGACATACCTAAGACGGCTTTTCGAACCAGGTATGGTCACTACGAGTTTTTGGTTATGTTGTTTGGATTAACTAATGCTCTTTCTGTATGTATGAATCTTATGAATCAGGTTTTCAAGCCATATTTGGACAATTTCGTTATTGTCTTCATTGATGATATTTTAATCTATTCAAAGACTCGAGATCTACATAGGGAGCATTTTAGGATCGTGTTACATCAATTGAGGGACAACCAATTATATGCTAAATTTAAGAAGTGTGAATTTTGGCTGGAGCAAGTTGCATTTTTAGGTCATATTGTTTCCAGGGAAGGAATTGCTGTGGATCCGGCCAAGATTGAAGCAGTTAAGAAATGGCCTATTCCTTGGACAGTTGCTGAGGTACGAAGTTTCCTTGGGTTGGCATGGTACTATCGTCGTTTTATTGGTGATTTCTCTAAAATAGCCTTGCCACTTGCTACTCTGACAAGAAAGACAGTTAAGTTTGAATGGACTAATGAATATCAGCAAGCATTTCAAGTATTGAAGGACAATTTGACTTCAGCTCCAGTGTTAGCACTTCCTCAGGGAGTTGAAGACTTTGTGGTGTATACAGATGCTTCCAAGAAAGGTCTTGGTGCTGTGTTGATGCAGCGAGGCAAAGTCATTGCTTATGCTTCTCGTCAATTGAAGGATTATGAAAAGAACTATCCGACTCATGATCTTGAGTTGGCAGCCGTTGTTTTTGCTTTGAAGATCTGGCGACATTATTTATATGGCGTGAAATGTGAGATTTTCTCAGAACATAAAAGTCTTAAGTATCTCTTTACTCAGAAAGAACTGAACATGCGTCAGAGAAGGTGGTTAGAACTTGTGAAGGATTATGATTGCACTATCAGTTATCACCCAGGAAAAGCGAATGTGGTTGCCGATGCATTGAGCCGAAAGTCAGGTCTTCAATTAGGCTCTATGATTCAAAAGCCTCTGTTGTTGGATTTGCAGAGAAGTGAGATCGCATTGGTTGAGGAAGGTACAATCGCTCGACTTTCACCGACTTTGATTGACAGAATTAAGCATGAGCAACAGTTGGATACTATTTTGTTGGACTTGAGAGCAAAGGCAGAGAAGAAGGGGAATTCTGAGTTTGGATTGAACAGTGATGGTCTGATTACATTTCAAAGACGTATTTGTGTTCCTGTTGGTGATGCTATTCGTCGTGATGTTTTAACGGAAGCTCATACTGCACCTTATTCAGTACATCCTGGTGGCACCAAGATGTATCAAAATCTTCGTCGATTGTATTGGTGGCCAGGTATGAAGAAAGATATAGCAGTATTTATTTCTGAATGCTTGATTTGTCAGCAGGTAAAGATTGAGCACCAACGACCGGCAGGCTTATTGCAATCCTTACCTATACCGCAATGGAAGTGGGAACACATCACTATGGATTTTATTGTTGGGTTGCCAAGAACTCGGAAGGGCTATAATTCTATTTGGGTGATCGTGGATCGATTGACCAAGTCATCACATTTTCTCCCTGTCAAGACGACATATTCTATGACTCAATATGCGGAGACATATGTCCAAGAGATTGTAAGACTTCATGGGATACCAGTATCTATTGTTTCAGATCGTGATACAAGGTTTACATCTGAGTTTTGGAAGAGTCTCCTTAGAGCTTTGTGTACCAAGTTGGCCTTTAGCACAGCTTATCATCCTCAGAGCGATGGGCAATCAGAGAGAGTTATACAGATTTTGGAGGATATGTTGAGGACCTGTACTATTAATTTTCCTGGTAGTTGGGATTCGAAGTTAGCACTTGTCGAGTTCACATATAATAAAAGCTACTAGTCAACGATTGGCATGGCGCCATATGAAGCATTATATGGTAGGAAGTGTAGATCACCTTTATATTGGGGCGAAGTAGGAGAAAGGAAGATGTTGGGACCCGAGTTGGTTCAACAAATGGTTGATGTGGTCGCAGTGATAAGACAGAGAATGAAGACGGCTCAATCTCGACAGAAAGTTATGCAAATGTTCGACGAAGGCCTTTGGAATTCAATGTAGGTGACCATGTGTTCGTTAAGATAGCTCCCCTCAAGGGAGTTATGATGTTTGGAAAGAAAGGTAAGTTGAGTACTCGCTATATTGGACTTTCGAGATTCTGGATAGGATTGGTGAAAGAGCGTATCGATTGGCTTTACCTCTGGATTTGGATCGAGTTCACAATGTAAAGGCCCTAGAACTTCTTGCTTGAAAATTTGCGGAAAATTAAAAATTTTCTTTTTTAAAAGAACTTAAATGGCCTCATTCATAAAATCACTGGTGAATCAAGTTCAATATTTCAAAATATTGCAGCGGAAGAAAATAAAGTTTGCCAAAAATCACAATTTAAAAATATCCAACGACTGATAAAATGTTTGCGGAATAAAATAACAACTGCTGCTCTGAGGTCCTCGAGTGCCACTACTGCCGACCCAAGCTGGCTCACTGGTCCCCGCCCTCGGCCCTGGCCACATCAGTACCTACAACAATCAAGTCTAGTGAGCCTAAAGACTCAGCATGCATATATTGCAGGTAACGAGTAAAAATCTGAATTAAAATATGCATGAGATAACATATCCTGTCCTGAGGCATGCTGAAAATAATCTGTACTGAGCAATTATAATACGTGCATAACTGAACTGATAATCACAGTAAAAAAAATGTTTGCTCCTTGGAGCCTGTACTGAAATAACTGGTAAAATTTTCTGTTGAGATTATGTTTTACGCCTGTGGCCACTGCACTAAGCTGAACTGATCGGTAACTGGCTACCGGGGAGTCTGAAACTGAACTGAGCTGGCCGGTCACTGGCGACCGGGTAGTACCAAACTGAACTGAGCGGTCACTGGCGACCGTATAAAATAATACTCCCACATAGTGAATGAACCACAAGTCATATCGCATAAATCTCAAAAATAATCATTTTCTATTTAATGCACGTAAAATAATTGACTGGCATAATGAAAATGTCCTGTAATTTTACCAACTGGATTGGATTGGATCGTCCCCAGGCTCGCTGCAACCTAACTGTGCTATGAAAAATATGCAATAGCTTAAACTTGACCAACTATGCAATTTAGTTCAAAAGATGCGACTATGACGCCTAATGACTTCGCATTTAATCATGACTCCGAGCCAACCTGAACCGACACCGAACCGACGTATAGTCATGATTAAAATAAGCTGAAAAATCATAAAATAATGCTCCTAAAATGATAGGGTCGAAATCTAGGTGAAATGGAGGCAACAACACGAAACGCTCTTTCGAGAGTCAATTTGGCACATCGCACCGTAAATTCTCGTACGACCTCAAAAATGATCCGAATGACAAACGGTCAAAAACATGACCTTCCTAACTCAATGAGGCACTGTCCAGTCCAAGGCCATGGGCTAAAGGCCAACCAAGAACTCAAATGAGCCTTCTAAATGACACAGCAACTTGCTGTAAATTTCCAGCAGCTGCGCACCCGTGCGTCTTGTGTTGGTTTCGAGTCTATCGGCCATTGGGGCGTGAACCACCCACCAGAGACCCTTACCAACATCCTAAGGAGTGATTTGAACCATGGCTAAGGGCTTTTGGCCAGCCATAGTTCGCACCATTCCAGCAACAACCGAAAACTCATACCGAGAATGCTTTTGTATGCGTGTGTAGTGTGTTGCTTCGATTGATGTCTCGTGTCGTTCCAGTGGCCATTTGATTGACCATAACACGATCTAGACATCTAGGGGCATGGTATGAATCGTGGCTAAGGGCCATAGGCCAACCAAGATCCACATCAAACCACACAATTCGAAATACATGTTGCTGTTAAAAGAAGGGAAACCGAGAGGGGAGGGGCTGTTCTTGTTGTTTATTTAAAAACCGATGAGCCATGGACCAAGCCACCAAAAGGGCGACTTAGTCACGTCTTAGACATGCTAGTGGAGTGATCCAACCATGGCTAAGATCCCTTAGGGCAGCCAAGATCAGATCCAACCCCTTGACATAAAAACTGAAATTTCGAACACCAATCTGCGCCTATGGGAAACTTGCTGTCATTTCGGTTTTCCAGCAAGCATGGGGGCTGAATGAATGGGCCAACATGGTCCTAATGCATCCTATTACGTGTCTAGGAGTCGCCTTGGGAGCCTGGGGTCGAACCACAACCTGAAACCATCAAAACTAAAAAACAACGTGAAGCTGCCATGAAGGGCCGAAATTCTGCATGCATTTTCTTTTGAAAAATCTGATATGTGTTCGGTTTTTGCACCAAAAAAAAATAATCATGTAATGTTAAATAAATGATAATAGGACTTGATTGAGGTTTTTGAAAGGATCTAGACATGCCTGGTTATCGTTTGAAATAGAAACGAGCGAAACCACAACGACGCGGCACGGAGGAGATGGAGCGCTTCTTTCCTTTCCTCTTCTACTCGATTTTTCTCCCTTCGCTTAGCTATGAGTCCCACGGTTTTCCTCTCTCAAAAACACTCTGAATTTCGTGACTAAGGGAGGGGATACGATGGTTAGGGGAGTGAGGGAGATGGGTGCAAAATATAGGGAAAGAATCAAGACCAAGTCTCCATTTTTTTGAATTTTGAATTGTGGTTTGCTATCAATTCTACTTGGAGGGATTATGTTGGTGCAATGACCGATTCTACATGCTCATCTGGACTAGGATAATGTTCTAACATTAATTAATTAAAGTTGATTACCACTAAAAAAAGTTAGCATGCTAAAAGATGACAAAGAATTGGTCAAATGATGAGTTGGCAAATGAATTATTTGATCAACAAAAAGGGGTGGCCGAAATTTAACAATTAAAAGGGAAGGGAAAAATGTTATCTAGCTAGTAAATTTATAATCCTTAAAAGCCTCACTAATCCCTAATTAATTTAGTGAATAAAACCATTAATTATGCAACTTAAATGAGCTTATTTCTTAATCACCTCAAGCATCTTAAATTAAATTCTCAAACCTCCTTTTTAACTTAAATGAACTTACTTGCTAGCTAAATTAACTTCTGGAAATATTTCTCGAATCTTAAATTCTATCTCAAAACTCCAACTCCAGTCCGGCCTCACTGAATTAACTGAAAAATCAAACTACTGAAATGAAATAATAAAATAATTAACTTCAAAGAAATGCATTAAAATAATCATGCAATGAAGTCAATTTAATTTTAAAAATCTAGAATTATGCATGGCTTATGTGTAGACTGATTTACGGGTTCTACACACAATGTCTTCCATGTTTCAATGTTACGGAAGTATTTGTCCCATCCATCCCATGTTCTTCGACACGAAGCATTGGATCTTTTGCCTAATCTGAGCTATGAAGAAGAGCCGGTTCAAATTATTGACCGCAAAGTTAAAGTGCTAAGGAACAAAGAAATTGGCTTTGTTAAAGTTCTTTGGAGGAATCATGTGATTGAAGAGGCTACATAGGAACCGAAGGAAGAGATGAGACAACGTTATCCGGATTTATTTTGAAGTAAGCAAATTTCAGGGACAAAATTTTTATAAGGGGGGGAGATTGTAATATCCCAACCTTTTATCCTTTTATTGTCAATGATGTTATTCTATAGTTTGGTGTTATGGATATATGGTTAAGTTATTATTGATCATGGTTATTGTTATGGTTTATGAGTATAGTTGATGGAAGGGTTGATATTTAATTTTATAGCATCAATATGGTTATCGCATTGTATTCATGGTTATTTATTATATGGTTTTGGTATGGTTAAGTAGATGGTTGTGTATTTGAGGAGTTGTTGTGGTCATGAAGGTATAATTTTGGAAGTTGGATTGATGGTTTGGATGGTTTGAGCCAAATAGGTAATTGGGGTGCAGAAACGGTATGAAATATTTGGTATTTGTTACGGTTTTTAGCATAATGAATGGGATATTGATCCAAATGACATGAGGACAATTGCATTAGAAAGCTAAGATCTAAGGCTACAACTTTCATGTTTTGAGTTTTGTTCAAATAGTTGAGGACGATGAGTTAAAAGTGGCCCGAAGTGTGTTATGTATATCGTCGTTTGTGCATTGACACATTTTGGTAGAATGGGAATAACTTTTTACTCATACTCCAAATGACCTGAAACCAGTGGGAGATTGAAGAAAAGACATAGGGCTACAACTTTAATGCTTACCACTTTGGCTAATTCGGAAGAAAAAGTGCGGTTTTGGCCCTTGGACCGAGGGTACACAGACCCCTACACGGACCCAGGCACAGGGTCCGGGTCTTGCCAAACGAAATTTGTAATTTACAGTGTGTACACGGACCAATACACGGCGGGGGGCACGGGGTCCGTGTCTTTGGCGTAGGAAACATATTTTTAAGAGTTTTTAAGTCAATAACTTTGTCATTTCACTTATTTCTCTTGCATTCATCGACTTTGGGAGCTAGGGTTCTTCATTTCTTTTCTTAATTACTTTCTTTCCAAGGTTTGAATCTTCAAGTTGGAGGTGTGATCTTCATATCCTCAAGAGCAAGTAACCAAGGTAAGGAAACTTATCTTTTGGGTATATTTGGTTGAAGTGAAGGGAATGGTGGTTTAGGCTTGAATGATAGTTATAGGTTGAAGATGTAAAGTTAATGGTATAATCTTGATCTTGTGTTGTAGGATCAACTACCAAGAAGCTATCACAACAAGTTTTATTGGTTGTAAGTGGGCTTTTTCCTTGAATGCATCTCATGGCCTATATGTATGATGAATGATGTTGTTATTGTTCCTAGCTCCTTTAATCCATTGATTATATACTTGCTATGTAATGGTTCATTGATTGAAAGAAAAGGAAAGGAATTTTGATGCCAATTGCTAAGAAAGGAGCTAGTTCTAATTACATGCACTCCACATGGTTGATAAAATGATTCAATGGTTCTTTTATGGCTTGATAGTTATATGGTAGTGGTGGTGCTTCTAGCACTTCTAAACCCACATAACGGAAGTTGATCAACATTTAACATGTACAATGACTGATTTTGACTGAAATGTACATGTATACCATCGACGGATGACTTATCAATGCCATACAAGGGAAATGAGAGAAATGGTTGATAGAATTCCATCTTATAATTTTTATTTATATATTCCATTGAACGATGGCATTTCCTATGGTTCAATTGTAATGATTCCTTTCTTTATACTATTGTATATGTAATTGTTATTGAAAGTTCCACTTACTGAGTTTTGTAAACTCATTCCAGTTATGTCATGTGATGCAGATAAAAAGGAATAGCGATAGAAGCGTCGAGGCATGGAAGGTGCATGTGCCAAAGCTTGGAGAATGATGTTTTGATAAAATGTGGCAATTATAAAACGGTTTTGAGTATTATACCTTTGTTCATGTTTTGAACAAGAAATTATGTCTTTACTTTTGTCAAACACTTGGTAATTACGGAGATGAGATCTATGTGTTTAGTGGAGGTTTTGAGAATATATGTGTATTTTGGAAAGATTGATTGTGGTAATATTTACTTTGTTTGCTTGGGAACATTTGGTAAGTTTATATTTATGGGTAAACTTTGCCAAAATTTTATTAGTTATTGTATTTTCCAAATCTTTTATAAGGCTTCCGCATTATAGCATTTATATTTTAATGTCATGGGGTAAGGGTGTCACAAAAAATTATCCAGTTTGTCCTTAATTTCGAAAAATCCACAATTGCCTATAAGTTCTTGGCGTTCCTAATTCAATTTTTTTGATTTGTCGTAACATAAAGTTCAAAAATTTTAATCTTATCAATCCTAAAATCAATTCTCATAACCAATCTTACATTCCCATAAATACATAAAATCCCAAGTTATACATTTTATACTTCTAAATACTGTCGTACTCTTCGAATAATTATTCCTTATATGAAATACTCAAAAATTAACTCAACTAGTAAACACGAACCATCAGTAATATCTTAGAAAGTCTACATGTCCCAAAAACATTCATAATTTTCATGACTAATTTGTGACAGAGTAGAACTTCAGTACTTACTAACAAAAAAATCAATATAGACAAATAATTTTCAAACTTTCCTAATGCCCCATAGTAAAATTCTTACTCATGTCCAATTCCACCACAAAGCCAGCATGCATGAAAATCATATAATTTCTCATTTCATGTCGAACATGCATAAAAATTTTAAAACATCTAATCTTAAAACATAACGACAGATAAACATGTGTTGTAAACCGTATATCATGTAAACATCCAGGTGATATCGTAAAACTTTCAAAACATTAAGAACCTTTAAACTTACAGACTTGAGGCTTGAAGACTGAGCTGCAGAACCTGGCGGTGGCACAACCCTATACAAGACCTTTGCTCTGATACCAACTGAAGCGTCTACCGTTTTTAAAGTGCGGAAATATTTTTTTGCATATATGAAGCTAATATTTTGAAAATAATCATTTAAATAAATTGCATGCATGCAGTCATACTTAAAGATATCATTTATAAATAATCGTAAGTAATTACCAATAAAATATAAAGGAGCAAAACAAGCGAAAATCATAACATCAAACAGTAAAATAAAACAGCGTATAAATGCTCATATCCTCTCAATAAATAAAATCGTGAATGTGCGGAAAATCATGAGGTCCTCGGGTCGTGTCGCCCACCAGGTCTGTCGGCTCAGAGTTCAGCACCTCCAGTCCCCTCAAAATCATGATCACCTGCATCATACATGCCTAGTGAGTCTAAATTCTCAACACACCTGTACCGTGATAACAAATACAGATACGTAACAAACAACAGTGAAAAATACCGTAATCAACATACATTTCATGTCTGCGGTAAAATCATAAGCATAATCGTGACCTGTCAAAACATGTTAATAATCATAGTATGTATCATCGTATCAATTTATACGTGTTCATTTTCTTAATTTATATTATGTTCGTCGGCTGTGACTTTCGTATTATCATGTCATTCGATGGATCCATCTACGTGTACCCGAGGTACCCGATGGCAGAGACATCAGCGACAGCATTACCTGTCCGTTGTGCCCCAACCTTTCATGTCATCATTTCATCGTGTCATCGTATTAGTCACAACCAACTCACATCCTTCAAAACGTGTCATGATATTCACCACTTAAATAAAAGCATGCACATATATAATTTTTCCTTTACACCAAGCATACAACGTATTTATCGTAATTCCATAAAAATCATAAACATGATGCATAAACATTTAAAGCATGATAAATTTGTGTTCAGGGTGCTGTCAGTACCAAAATCTCAGCCCCGGGTAAAAAATGATCATTTTGCCCCTAGAAACACAAAATTATTGTTTTACCCATGGACTTCTAAAGTTTCGACCCGAAGCTTACCAAACCCCTTAAAACATCCCAAAACATATTTATAAGAATTTATTAGACGTAAACTCGAGCTCATTTCAAAAAATAACCAATTTGTTATAAAACTTGGACCGTAGTCCCTGTTTTAGCCCGAATCAACCCGAAACTTAACCAAAATTTTTCCAACTTAAATCGTGACTTAAAACAAGATTACCAGCCTATGAAAAACCCATTCCAGACCACTTATGACCCACGAAACAAGCCCAAAGGCTGCTGGAGATATCCAACGTATGCACACAATTTTTCCAGCTTGAGCGATGATACGAGAAAAATCATATCTCCCTCGTTTCTTATCACAGAATTACGAATCTGTTATCGAATCGAAGATAAAAAATAGTACTACAAATCATCTGTTGAATACATTTTCAGAAAACCAACGAATAAGTCGCAGAATTCGAATAACAGAGGGTGACGGGTTTTGTGACATAGAAATTTCACAGCTTGCGCGGTTTTACGATAAAAATCATATCTCCCTTGTTTCGTATCAGGAAATTACGAATTTTTTATCGAATCGAAGATAACAAAGATTACTACATTTTCATAAAACCAACCAATAAGTCGCAGGATTCGAAATAACATAGGGTGATGGGTTTTGTGACATAGAAATTTCACAGCTTGCACGATTTTACGAAAAAAATCATATCTCCCTTGTTTCTTATCAGAAAATTACGAATTTGTTATCGAAAATCGAAGATAAAAAAGAGTAATACAAATCATCTGTTGAACACATTTTCAGAAAACCACCCTAGCTGACCCGACTGCCCAAAACATCAGCCCCATGCTCTAACCTAGGAGCAGCGCCGCACAAGCTTGAACCCTTCCACGACCTAACCCCATTCGGCCGACTCCTAGACTACGACCAGCCATTCATGGCCTCCTTTCAGCCTTGTCACAACCCAAAAGGGTCAGCTCCTTGGCTGGAATCGAGCTATGCATGGCTGGCACCCAAAAATTTTGATCTCACCATACCCGAGCTCATGCACTAACCATAAACCAATCAGCCTTCCTACCTCTCGACCCCTAGTCAACTCCAGCCCCAAGACACCACATCCTCACGTAAAAATCCCTCCTAGGGTCATATTCAGCAGCCCCTTTGCATGACACAAAGAGAAATCGTGAGTGCATGCATAAACACATGTTTTCATGGCAAATCGAAGTCAAAACAATTTTAACATGCAAGAACCGAGCCAACATCATACACAACACACATAAAATTATACATGAATGATGCAAAAATGAAGATACATGGAGTGCCTTAGCGATTATAAGACTGAAAGCTTGAAGATACGCGCGTGGGACGTGAAACGGGGAGGCGGAGAGAAGTTTTCTTAAGAAATCACCCAAGGCCGAGGCTTGCTAGAATTTTTGCTGAAGACACGAGAGAGGAGCTGCTGAAAAGTGCGGGTGGGCAGCTGATAATGGAGGATTAGGTATAGGATTAGTTTAGTGGGTTTTTAAATTACTTAATTATCCACTAATGGGCCCTAGAAGATATTAAAATGGTTTTGAGCCCATTTAGCATAAAAAAAAAACCCATCAAGCCCAAAAATAATCCCGAAAAATATTTCTTTTTGATACGTTTTTGAAAATGTTGCTCGAGCCCTCAAAAAGTCCCCCTGATTCGATATAATTTACGTACCGATTAAAAATATGCTCTGGCGAGTAAAACACCCAACAAATCTCATTTCTTGAAAAAAAAATCTTTTAAAACACCTTATATTAATTAATAAAAATTAATCATGTAATAAAAATAATTTTTCTGAATATCCCCGGTCTCCGTTACTCGTTCGAGTGCGAAATGCAACTTAAAACCTTAATGCTTGAAACTTTAAATAAATCATGAATTAAAACACAAATTAATGAAATAAACATGCATTTAATGCTTTTAAAAAATTTAATAAAATACCAAAAAAATTTAATAATTTGCATGCATGTGGCTCACGTGGACCATCAAATTTTCGGGATGTTACAAGTTCAGTGCTTATGTGCTCGATAATTAATTTCTTATCTTTAACACGTTCTCGTATGGCTAAAAACTTAATGTCGATGTGCTTGCTTCGACTACCCCTTTTATTATTTTTAGCCATAAAAACAGCAGCTGAATTGTCACAATATATTCTTAATTGCCTAGATATAGAATCCATAATTCTAAACCTTGAAATGAAATCTTCAACCATACACCATGTGAGGTTGCCTCAAAACAACATACGAACTCAGTTTCCACAGTGGAAGTAGTAGTCAATGTCCGTTTTGCACTCCTTGAAGATACAATTCCACTAGCTAGCATGAAAATATATCATGAAGTGGATTTTCGTGAATCAATGCAGTCAGCGTAGTCTGAATCAAAGTAGTCGATTACTTCCAAATTCTCAGTTCGTATGAACAGAAGCGTATAATATTTGGTCCTTTGAAGGTACCTCATCACTTTCTTTGCAACGTTTCAGTGGTCTAAACATGGATTACTTAGATATCTTTTCAACATCCCAAAAATAAATTCAATGTCAGGTCTAGTGCAAACTTGAGAATACATCAAGCTTCCGATAGCAGAAGCATAAGGAATGTTTTTCATTTGTTCTCGTTATTAATCATTCTTTGGACATTGTCTTAAATTGAACTTATCTCCTTTCACAATGGGAGCTATACGTGGTGAACAATCTTTCATCTGATATCTCTCCAAAACTTTGTTGATATAGGTTTATGGAGATAGACCTAGAGTACATCAAATCCGGTCTCTATGTATCTTAATACCAATGACATAAGATGTATCACCCATATCATTCATATCAAAGTTTTTAGAGAGAAATTGTTTCACCTCATATAACAAACCTTTGTCATTTGTTGCAAATAATATATCATCTACATATAGAATAAGGAAAAAATCTTACTGCCACTGACTTTTTGGTATATATATTGATCCATGATATTCTCTAGAATCCGAATGAAGAGATAACACATGAAATTTCAAGTGTCATTGACAAGAAGCTTGTTTCAATCCATATATAGATTTCTTAAACTTAAATACCAAGTAATCACCATTACCAGAGAAAAATCCTTCAGGTTGTTTCAAATAAACCTCTTCCTCTAATTCTTGTATTAAACTGTTATCACATCCATTTGTTGTAAATCTAAGTCAAAATGTGCAACTAATGCTAGAATGATACAGAGAGAATCTTTCTTAGATACAGGATAAAAAATTTCATTATAGTAGATTCCTTCTTGCTGAGTGAATCATTTAGCTATGAGTTTTGCTTTATATCTTTCAATGTTACCTAATGAGTCTTTCTTTGTTTTGAAGATCCATTTACATCCAATGACTTTTACACCATCAAGCAACTGAACAAAATCCCAGACTCCATTAAATGCCATAGAATTCATCTTTTTCTTTTATAGCATTAAATCATAATTTTGACTCATTACAACTCAACGCTTGTAAAAATGTTTCGGGATCATTTTCGGCTCCAATGTTAAAGTCTGATTCTTGTAAATACACAACATAATCACTAGACATAGCTGCTCTTCTTATTCTAGTAGATCTCTTCAGGTTGTTTGGCTGATCAACAATTTCTTTTTGTTCTTCATTAACAACTCGATCTATTGGATTTTCATTAGCGATTTGTTAAACTTCAGTAACGGTTGCCTAACACCCGTTTGGTCTTGAGGGTTGTGAATAATGACCAATCTATAATTTGAATAAGAGGGTTGTGAATTAATGTGATCTTTCTCAAAAATTATATCATTTGAATGATCACTCCCACTAATCAAGTCATTCTCAAGAAATTTTGCATTTCTTGATTCCACAATTCTAGTATTATGAGATGGACAATCTGTACCCTTTGCATTTTTCACATACCCTATGAAATATCTACTTATAGATCTTAGGTGCAGTTTCATTTCATGCGGGTTGTAAACTCTTATTTCTGAAGGAAAACCCCAAACGCGTATATGTTGCAAACACGATTTACAATCTTTTAATAATTCAAATGACATCTTTGGGACAACCTTAGTTGGAACTCAGTTTAATATATACAGAACTGTCTTAAGAACTACAGTCCACAAGGATTTAGGAAGTTTGGAGCTGCTAAACATGTTCCTCACCATTTCCAATAATGTTAAGTTTCTTTTCTCACCTATGCCATTTTGGTCCGGAGAACCAATCATAGTATATTGGGTAACAATCCCTTGCTCTTGGAGAAACTTAGTAAACGGACCAGGTGCCTATCCATTCTCAGTATATCTACCGTAATATTCTCTACCTCTATCAGTTCTCACGATCTTAATTTTTTTTCCACATTACTTCTCCACTTCAGCCTTAAAAACATTAAAGACTTCAAGTGCTTCGTTTTTGTTATGAAGCATGTAGATATACATATATGGTGAGTAATCATCAATGAAAGGGATGAAGTATTTCGGACTTTGCATGTCCATAACTGGACAAAAATTATCTGAATGTATGATTTCTAATGTTTCTGTACTCCTCTCAGCACCCTTTTTAGAATTATTGGTCTGCTTTCCTTTTATGCAGTCCACACAAGTCTCAAAATCAGTAAATTCTAAGTACTACATCATTAACTAATCTTTTAATTCTCTCTATGGAGATGTGTTCCAATCTCTTGTGCCACAATACAGAGGAATCTTCATTTATAACACATATTTTAATACCTCTTTGAACATGCATAGTGGTGTTATTATTTCGTAAAGAAATAGAGAAAAGACCATCAATCATTATACCATTTCCAATAATATTTGATTTATAAAATAAATTTATTGATTTATCCAAAAAATGAAAGGAATAACCAACGGGTACAAGATTTGAAATCGAAATTAAATTCCTAGAAAAACTAGGAACTTAAAATGTCTTTTCCAATTTTAAAATAAAACCACTATCCAATATAAGACAGGAAGTCCCAATTGCCTCAACATGTGAAGACATATTGTTTCGTGAATGGATGTTCCGCTCATTTCCTTGAGGTTTCCTTAAGCTTTGCATACCTTGCAAGGTATCTTTTTAACATAGATTGTAGAACCAGAATCAATCCACCATGTGTTATAAATCAAATCAACCATATTAGATTCATAACGGACAAATGAAATATGAATACTTTCTTTTCAAGTCAATCCTTAAATTTGTAGCAATCCTTCTTTATGTGTCGTGTCTTTTACAGAAGAAACACTTGGATTCTTTCTTGATGTTAGGTTTGAGTGGAATTATTCCTTTCTTTTTTTCCCTTGACTTTGGCTTGCTACTTAGACTTTCCTTGTGTAGTCATAAAATTATTATCACTCGTTTCCATTAACAAACCTTCATTTCTCTTGATCACATATGGTCATTAATTCATTTATTGACCGTTTATTCTTATGTATGTTATAGGAAATTTTGAAAGGGCCATATTGTTGTGGTAGAGTACATAAAATGTAGTGCACAAGAAAAGTTTCAGACATTTCTACTTCAAGTGTCTTGAGTCGAGCCGCTATGTCCCGCATTTTCATGATGTGCTCCCGCATACCTCTCACACTGGTAAGCCTTAATGAAGAGAATTCTATAATTGGAGTGCTGACAAGTGCCTTATCTGAAGACTGAAATTATTTTTCAATAACCTTCAGTAATTCTTTTACATTATTATGCTGATCGATGAAACCACGCATACCAGCAGAGATTTTGGTCTTTATGAACATTGCGCAGAGTTGGTTAGATAGCTCCCATTTTTCATGAAGATCAACAACAGTTCAGAAATGTCACATTTCATATCAGAAAAAATCGCAGATTGCATAACTGAATAAAAATATAATATGCATATTATTTTTAAAATTTTGAGGTAGTATCATGTTTTACCAATGCAAATCATGTTTTAAAAATCTAGTGACATAAAATTTGCATGTGAGCTAAAATTTTGATTCAATAAGATTTTTCTAGAACTTTATGATAAAACTATCAAAATATATTTTTTCTTAACTATTGTAGGTAAAATATATTTTTTTTTAACTATTGTGGGTAAATTTCTTAACAAAAATCCATGTGGGGTAAAAATTATTGTGTTTATATAATTATTTACAATTGATTCTATTATGTGATTCAAATCCACTTAATGCATAATTTTCCATAATTAAGAATGTTGTGACTTTACCTAATGCTTTATATAATAATTATTTAGTGACACAATCAGCACTTTCCAAGAGTGCTCTCATGAAAGATAGGTAGGGCTAAGGCCCTTTGAATACCTAATTCCTAGACATATCAATGTTCCTTAGGGAGACCAGAGGCAAGTCAAAGCAGTTTAAACCGATCTATGAAGAACTTCATCAAATCATGTTTTATTACGTCACTTTTTAATAATTATTCAATTTAATTATTCGCATATATATGAATCTTCATAAGAAGCCAAAATTTTTATTAAATAACTTTATATTCACATTTTTATTTGATATGATCATTTAAAATTATAAACAAATTAATATAATTTAATATGAACATAATGTGACTTTCTAGATGAAAAAATATTTTTCAATATATTCCATTTTTTAAAATTAAAATGTAAGAAAAAGTGACCCATATAAGAAGAATAACAAACGTGTAGGAAATGGCGACGACCATAAGCCTCCATTTTTGACAAACGATACACGCATACGCCTCTTCTTTTTGATTCTCGAGCTCCCGATAAACTCATCGATGATATGAGAAATGTCTATAAATAGCGGTCATTGAGGTCCCTAAGCACACACCTCATAAGAACAAAATACACCATCTACAGAGAGAGTTGGAGTGCTTAGAAGACTTCAATCGGAGGAACACATAAAACTTACAAATTATTCGATGGCTGGAGATAACGCTCGATCCGTTTCTGCATATTGTTTATCATGTTCATAAATGTGTAGAAATATGATTTTGTTAAGAAATTTATAACATTTGGTATCAGAGCCGTGATACTTATGCCTTGAAAATATTTGTTTTCATTTTCTGAAAATTGGTTATCATGAACTTTAAAAAATTATTTATGGAAGTTTTGCATAAGAAAGTTGAAATTTTGAAATTCGGACATAATAATATTAAAAAACTTATCTGAGAATTTTGTTGTACCTTGAAGTTCTTCCTTGAATTATTGAAAATTAAATAAAGTTTTTGTACTTGAAAAAAATTCTAACGTTGAAAACTCCAAGCTCTGATTTCGTGATAGAGATAGGAATAGGTGCAAGTTAATGCTGGAACACCTAACTTGGTACTTGTAACTGATATAAATGCTATAACTATAGATGAAACATAAGTCGATGATGAGAAACTAATATTTTTTAAAAATCCTATTTTAATAGGCAGGAGGACTCGAACACGAGTCAATATATTGGAAAAACAAGATGAAACCATAAAAACTAAACCTCGGTCTCATGATGAGAAACTATTTGGGTAATTCTATGCCAGGGAAAACGTCCTCCAAGTAAACAAGATAACAGACTCCAACATGACCTGGAATCTAGTTTGAAACCATATCCAAAAGCTACTTAGGTTTTGAACCCTTGTACACAATCTAAATCATATCTTGAGCCAAAATACCCATTGTCTTTAAATCTTCCTATTGTTATTAGAAAAGGTGTCAGATAAAGTATTCGACATCCTCTTTCTAATCATATGTCATACAAAAATCTGTCTAAATGCTACCTTTTATCTCTCAATTACGTAGTGTGGATATACTCTAACAATACAGAAAGCTTAAATGCTCCCGAAAGGAAGAATGCTATCCTCCTTGAGGGGATGAATGCCTTGGAAAAAATAGAATATGGGAAATCGCACACTTTCCTAAAGGAAAAATACTATGTGGGTTTCATGGTAAAATTCAACTCAGATGGGTCAATAGAATAATATAATCGAATAGTTACCATATTAATTAAGGATTCCTATTATGTATAAATAGAGGCACCTGTATATGAGTTATCGATTCAGAAAAATTAAGTGTAACAATTATGTTGTCTCTCTCTCTTTTCTCTAAGTATTTAGCTGTTTTTTTCTTTTAATGGTATGCAAAGCAATGGGTCTGAAAACACGCAACAAGAAAATTATCAGTCCAGATATACAATTGGGATCTGTAGCACTGGCCCAGCAGTAAATAGGGCAGGTCTAGTAGCATAAAGGCGTAAAAATATTATAACCCAACATTAAAATGGTTGGGATTGAAGATTGTGGCGTGTTTTTATGACTCAGTCAACGAACATGGGCAAACCTTGGCGAGAAAGATCAATGTCTTTGAGACCAAAGGACATTATACAAACTTCGCGAGGAAGAAGACTGATGTCCTTGTGTTAAGATTGTCACTTGCACCTAACTCAACCTCAAAAGCTAGCTCAAAGGGAGGAGGATTGTCCAAGCCCATATATACAACTCCCAAGTTATTTATTCAACCGATGTGGGACAATTAACACACCCCTCTCACGCCCAGGAATGAACATCTGGAGCGTGGAGTTTACAAATGACCCAATTATGGGCAGAACGGATGACCTAATTATAGGCAGTCCAACACATAACAGTGAAACCTGGCTCTGATACCATGTTAAGAATGAGACTTGGACCTAACTCAACCCCAAAAGCTAGCTCAAGGGGGGAGGATTGTCCAATCCCATATATACAACTCTCAAGTTATTAAGCCAACCGATGTGGGACAATTAGCACACCCCTCTCGCGCCCAGGAATGAACATCTGGAGCGTGGAGTTTACAAATGACCCAATTATGGGCAGAACGGGTGGCCTAATTACAGGCAGTCCAACACATAACGGTGGAAACCTGGGATCTGATACCATGTTAAGAATGAGACTTGGACCTAACTCAATCCCAAAAGCTAGCTCAAGGGGCGAGGATTGTCCAAGCCCATATATACAACTCCCAGGTTATTTATCCAACCAATGTGGGACAATTAACACACCCCTCTCACGCCCATGAATGAACATCTGGAGCGTGGAGTTTACAAATGACCGAATTATGGGCAGAACGAGTGGCCTAATTATAGGCAGTCCAACACATAACGGTGAACCCGGGCTCTGATACCATGTTAAGATTGGCATTTGGACCTAACTCAACCCCAAAAGCTAGCTCAAGGGTGGAAGATTGTCCAAGCCCATATATACAACTCCCAAGTTATTTATCCAACCGATGTGGGACAATTAACACCTTGGGAAAAATCCCACGTGGGAATACTGAACCTTTGGGAGAAAGAAGGTCGGTATCCTTCGATGAAAACCATGCCTGCGAACCAAATTTGTAGCCTTTAGTCTGTCGTCAAATCCTAATTGCCTTGGATAATAGACTCTGGTGCAACAAACCATATGACAGGCACTTCTAGATTTTTTTTTCCTACAGTCAGTCCATGTGCAGAAAACCAAAAAATAAAATTTGTCGATGGTTCTATTTCAGTTGTTGCTGGTAAAGGGTTAATTGCTATCTCAAAAAGCTTAGTCCTTCGCACTGTGCTTCTTGGAACATTCGTTCTTTGATTTGGGAAATGAATTAAGAAGTCCAAACTCTAATCTCCTGATAATGTTAGGAATAGGTGCCTTAGAACCTCAGCCCAACTCGCTCTGAAATAAATGCTTGAAATCTTGATGATACTCGTGTTGATGATGATAACTTGTTGTTGTTTCTCTCGATTCTGAACAACAAGTCGAGACAAGGATGTTCCTTTCTCCGCAAAACGAAATTACCCGTATGAAGTGCTATATGTTGCAGACAATCGTCCCTAAAATACGACTTCAAGTCGAGAGATTGCAGTACTATAAACTTTCGAAAGCAACGAACAAAATTACGCAGCAACTTTCAAAAAATGAAGTGAAGTATTATGCACCAAGATGGCAAGAAGAAGTGCAGCGAAATTGGCAAGAAGTGCAGCGAAAATGGGTGAGAGATTATTTATAAATGATCATCGATGCATAGAAGAGACACGACTTTTCAGATTGGATGCGTAGAAGAGTCACAACTCTCTGCTAGTAGTGAAGAGACACATTGTTTGGTGAAAACAATAGGCTTGAGTAGACACAACCTTCTAGAAGAAACGCACACACTATTTCGTGTGCAAAATGACAACGGGAGGCACGCTAGGGCGGTATTCCGAGCGTGCACCAGTGCACCTGGTTCTCTTTTTTCGCTCCAAACCAGCAGGAGGCGCGCTGGGGCGACACTTCCTTGCACGCACCAGCGCGAGTGCTTCTGTTAACAAAATTTATTTTCCAAATTAATTTGATCCAAAACGATTAATAGTATTCAAAGACCGCACTGCACCACACCGCGCCGGCAGCACGCAATTGTGTTTCACCGAGACACAGCCTATCAGCATCTTCACCCTTCTAAAACCTTTTGGTACCCCTTGGAACCCAAACTCTTAGCTCAACTTGGAGCTTATAAGGGAGACCAAGCTTGTCTAATTTTCCAAATTGGGACAACTCCCACTCCCTTTTTCATTCATCACTCTTCATTCTTCACTTATCCTACACAACTATTAAGCAAGGAGAAAACATATTCCAAGTGATAAAGATACCATAATACAGCATGACCATGAATCTATACCGAATCATGTTTTAAGCAAAAATCTTCGTCATCGTTAGATCTGCCCATTTCTATTATAAAATGTGTTAGATCTACAAAATCTATCTCAATCCAACTCTGCTTTTATCTCTAAACTAGGCAGCGTGGATATTCCGACAATACAGGAAGCTATCAACGCTCCTGATGGAAAAAGGTTGTTCTTCAGGAGATAAATGCATTGGTGAAAAATAGAACATAGAAAATAATACAACTATCTGAAAGTAAAAAGTTTGGTAAATTCAAAAATAATCCCTTAGAATTTTATTGTTGCACTTAGGTCGTCAAATTATTGGTTAATACAGTTAGGTCCTTAAAATTCTCAATCCATACAATTAAATCCTTAGGTTCCACTAGGTAGAGCATGCATCCTAAATAAATCTTACGTTTTTTTTATACTTCCAAAGATCGTCGTAGTCTTCGAATCATCATTCCTTACATTAAATCCTAAAAATTTAATTCAACTAGTAGTCAAGAACCATCAATAATTTCTTAGAAAATCTACAAGTCTCAAAAGCATTCATAATCTTTAATATTAACTTATGACCCATAAGTAGACAATAGTACTACTAACTCAAAAATTAATATAGTCAAATAATTTCCAACATTTCCTAATGCCCAATAGCAAAATTCTTATCAAGTCCAATTCCACCACAAACTAGTATGCATGAAAATTATATAATTTCTCATTTCATGTCGTAACATGCATAAAAATTTTAAAACATTAAATCTCAAAACATAGCTGACGGATAAACATGTATTGTAAGCATACATCATGTAAACATGCAGATGATAGCATAAAAAAATTTAAAACATTTAAATCATAAAAGCTTACGGACTCGAGGCTTTGAAGACTGAGCGGCATAAGCTGGCGGTGGCACAACCCTATACAGGACCCTTGCTCTGATACCAACTATTACGTCTACACGTTTTTTTTTAAAATACGGGAATATATATATTTTTTTAAAGGCTATCATTTATAAATTTACATTTAAAATAATCATATTTATCTGACTATAAAAATAGCATCGTTTAAAAATAATCAAACTCATCTTTTAAAATAATCATATTTATTTTAACATAAAAATAGGCATACAGTAGTACTGAAAATATCATTTAAAAATACTTATAAGCATTTACCAATAAAATTATCACGGAAAATAAGCGAGTAAAAATCCTAACATCCAAATCATAAACGTAGGAAAACTTTCATCTCCTCTCAATCTTATAAATCGTAATGCGGAAAACATCTGGTCCTCGGGTCATGTCACCGCACCAGGTCTGCCTACTCAGAGTTCGGCACCTCCAGTCTTCTCATCATGAAGCTCACCTGTATCACACACGCCTAGTGAGTCTAAAGACTCAACACACCTGTACCAGGAATAACAAGTACATATACGTAGCACACAGCAGTGAAAAATATCATACTCAATATATCTTTCATGAACTTAAAAGCATTCGTGTCTGCAGTAAAAATCATATATGTAAACGTGTCCTTTCAAAACATGGTTATAATCATAGCACGTCCTCTCATGTCATCATATATGTAAACGTGTCGTGTAAAATCATATCGTGTAAAATCATGTCATCTCATGTCATCATATACGTATACGTGTCGTGTAAAATCATGTCGTGTCAAATCATGTCATCTCACATCATCATATACGTGTCAAGACAGCTCATCATGTCATCATAAACTTAAACATTTTCTTTTAATTGAATTCAGTTCATTAGTTGTGATTTTCGTATCAGCTCTATCGATGGATCCATCTACATGTAACCGTGGTACCCGGCGGCGAGGGACATCAGCGACAGCATTACCCGTCCACTGAGCCCGGGCCTCAGCTCATCATATCTCATATCATCGTATACATATACATCATCAGTCACAACCAAATCACATCCTTCAAAATAGCATCATAATCATCACTTAATAAAAACATGTATATTCGTAACTTTTCATTTAAACCAAGCATGCAATGTATTTATCGTAATTCCATAAAATTCATGAACGTGATGCATAAACATTTAAAAACATGATAAAATGTGCTCAGGGCGCTGCCAGGTCCAAAATCTCACCCCGGGTGCAAAATGACCATTTTGCTCCTGGAAAACCCAAAATGATCGTTTTGCCCCTAGACGTAAAATTTCACGTTTTTGACATTTTCTTAATTCCATTGACTCTAACATATCCCAAATAATTATTTAAGCCTACATGAATTTTCCCATATTTTTATTTGGCTTAAATCGATGACTTATAAATTAATCTTTAACTATAACATATTAATACGTTTTAATCTCGAATTAAATCAAATCTTATCTATAACGACCCGAAAATTCGTGTTTGAATATTTGCGGAGAAATTAAAAATTTTCTTTGTAAAGTAAGTAAAATGCCTCATTCATAAAATAGACCGTTAAATAAAGTTTAAATGTTAAAAATAGCAGCGGAAGAAATTATTTGTTTGCAAAAGAACAATTTAAGAATAATCCAGCAACAGATAAACTGTTTGAGCAAAAAAATGGTAAATGCTAAAATGAGGTCCTCGGGTTCCACTACTGCCGACCCAAGCTAGCTCACTGGTCCCCGCCCTCGGCCCCGGCATCATCAGTACCTACAACAATCAAGTCTAGTGAGTCTAAAGACTCAACATGCATATATCGTAAATAACGAATAAATATAGTAAAATTTCATGGGAGTAAAAATATAATGTCATGAGGCATATCGTAAAAATGTCGGGTCATGATTAATTATAATACGTGCATAACTGAACTGAAAATATCATGGTAAAAATGTTTGCTCCTTGGAGCCCTGTACTGAAATAGCCTGTAATAAATTTCTGTTGAGATTACGGTCTACGCAAGTGGCCCCTGCACTGAAACTGACCGTTAACTGGCGACCGGATAATAAAATGCTCCCATGACCGGTAACTGGCGACCGGGTAAAATAATGAACGTATGATCAGACTATGCCACAGTATATTGGGTGGTACAAACTGAACTGACCGGTAACTGGTGATCGGACCGGTAACTGGCGACCGGATTTAGCAATAATCCCATGATAGTGGCCACAAGCAATATCGCATAATCTCAAAAATGAACATTTTATATTTTTATGCACGTAATATAATTAAATGGCACAATTAAATATCCTGTAATAATTTACTGCTTGGATTGGATCGCTCCCAGGCTCGCTGCAACCTAAATATGCCATGAAAAATATGCAATAGATTTTTGGGACCAAACTATGCAATAACATTTGAAAATGTGACAATTTCACCGAACGACTTCGTATTTAATCATGACTCCGAACCAACCCGAGCCAACACTTAAACATCATATAGTCATGATTAAAATACGCTTAAAATGATGAATTAATGCTCCTAAAATGATGCAAGTCGAATCTTAGGTGAATGGAGGCCAAAACATGAAACGCTCTTTCGAGAGTCAATTTGGCACATCGCACCGTAAATTCTCGTACGACTTCAAAAATGATCCGAATCATGAACGGTCAAAAACATGACCTTCCTAACTCGATGAGGCACTGTCCAGTCCAAGGCCATGGGCTAAAAGCCAACCAAGAACTCCAACGAGCCACTGAACCGTCACAGCAAGTTGCTGTCCAAAAATACAGCAGCTGTGCTTTGGTTTCCTTGCGTCGTTTGTGAGGCTAATGGCCATTGGGGCTTGAACCACTAGCCAAAACCTCTTACCAACATCCCAAGGAAAGATTTGAACCATGGCTAAGGGCCTTAGGACAGCCACAATCCGAACCACACCAGAAACAAGACCGCACTCCTAGCCGAGAACGTAATCTGCGCGCTTGGGGAGTTTTGCTTCGTTTGCTGTCATGGACCTTTCCAGTGGCCATTTGGTTGACCATGGCACGATATAAACATCTTGGGGTATGGTGTGAACCGTGGCTAAGGGCCATAGGCCAAACAAGATCCACACCAATCCACCAAAATTCGAAACACACATGCTGTACAAATGAAGAGCCGAAATGGGGAAGGGGTTGTTCTTGTTGTTTTATTTGAAAACCGATTCACCATGGACCAAGCCACCAAAAGGACGACTTAGTCACGTCTTAGACATGCTAGGGGAGTGATCTAACCATGGCTATAGGCCTTTTGGGCAGCCATGATCAGAACTTCTCCCTTTTACAACAAGCTGAATTTTCAAAACTCAATATGACACTCGTGGGGAATGTGATGTCATTTCTGAATTCCCGTGAGTATGGGGCTGGAACCAACGTTATTTCATGATCCTAACATGTCCTAGTACATGTCTATATGCAGCCTCGAGCCCCTGGAACAAGCCATCCATGAAATCGAAAAGAAGCATACCCAACGTGAAGCATAATAGAAACGAAATCGGTGCAGAAATTATTTCTTGTTTTTGTTGATGAAAATTTCGGTTTTTACATGAAATGATGATCATGAAACATAAAAATAATGATAGTATGACTTAATTGAAGAGCCAAGGAAAAATATATGCATGCCTGGTTTCGTTTTGAAAGAAAACGAAAGAACGAGACGATCCGGCGCGGAGGAGGTGGAGCGCTTCCTTTCCTACCTTACTAGCTGTCGATTTTTCTCTCTAGTTTCCTCTAGTGCTAGCCACGATTTTTCTCTCCAAAATCACTCTGAATTTCGAGACTAAGGGAGGGGGAATGGTGGTTAAGAGGGTGAGGAGAATGGGTGTAAAATATAGGGAAGAAAATCAAGACCAAGGCTACCTCTCATTCAAATTTTGAATTGGTTTGATCAAGTCTTTTTGGGGGGAGCATGGCCGATATTATCCATGATAATTAGACTAGGATATTGCTTATTAATAAACTAATTAAGGTTGATCAATAATTAAAAAGGTTATCATGCTAAAAAATGACAAAGAATGGGTCAAAGGTGAGTTGGCATATCCTTGCTCAATCTACTAAGAGTGGCCGAAAATCAACACTAAAAATGAAGAGAAATGTTGTTTAGTTACTAAATTTATAAGCCTTAAAAGCCTCACCTATCCTTTAAATAATTTAGTGAACTAACCC
Source organism: Primulina tabacum (assembly GCF_025594145.1). Lineage (NCBI taxonomy): Eukaryota > Viridiplantae > Streptophyta > Magnoliopsida > Lamiales > Gesneriaceae > Primulina > Primulina tabacum. The sequence goes on along the minus strand of NC_134556.1, from coordinate 6,876,350 downwards.
CTTAATTAAGAAACTTAAATAAATTTATTTTCTACTCACCTTAAATAATTCCTTAAACTTCCTTATTAACTTAAATTAACTTACTTGCTAGCTAAAATAAATTCTGGAAAAGTTTTCTAAATCTTAAATTTTATCTCTAAACTCCAACTCCAGTCCGGCCTCACTGAATTAACTGAAATGATAAAAATCAAAATACTGCATAAAATAATTAACTTAAGGAAAAGCATTTAAATACTCATGAAATAAAAATCATTTTAATTTAAAATACTAGAATTATGGATGGCTTATACGTAGTCTAAGTTACGGGTTCTACATTATCATAAAATTCCCAAATTAAATACTTAGACTTCCAATTATTATTTGAGCTTAAATATAATTTCCCATAATTTTATTAAGTTTAAATCTAGACGTTTCCATTAATCATTTAATTAACGTTACGTGCGACGATTAAATCCCGTATAAATCCAAAACTCATTTGTAACGCCCCAGATTCGACGACTGTCCTCACTGTACCAAGACGAATTTTTCCAGCGTGCTTATGTCCTAACTCACACGCACCCTGAGAAACTTCCCAGGAGGTCACCAATCCCAAAATTGCCCCAAATCAAGCACGCTTAACTTTGGAGTTCTTATGTGATGAGCTACCGAAAAGAAAATGCACCTTCATGATATGAGTAGTACAAATCAAATCTTTTAAGCCCTCTTAAACTGTACAGTCCATTACATTGAACAGTCTCGGAATCCCTCTCATTCCCGTGTGGGTCGGTTCATTCATGTTCCCTCCATCTAGAAACCTGTCAGGAGCCGCTCATTGTCCGTGCAACTGATGGCACCGGCGATCACCCCCCGCCCTCTTCGGCCAAGGGCCTCACATGCCCACGAGCTTCCGCTTGGTTCGTCCCCGAACCACACCGTACTAAGAGAGGTCGGCTCTGATACCAACTGTAACGCCCCAGATTCGACGACTGTGCTCACTGTACCAAGACGAATATTTTCAGCGTGCTTATGTCCTCACTCACACGCACCCTAGGAAACTTCCCAGGAGGTCACCCATCCGAAAATTGCCCCAAATCAAGCACGCTTAACTTTGGAGTTCTTATGTGATGAGCTACCGAAAAGAAGATGCACCTTCATGATATGAGTAGTACAAATCAAATCTTTTAAGCCCTCTTCAACTGTACAGTCCATTACATTGAACAGTCTCGGAATCCCTCTCATTCTCGTGTGGGTCGGTTCATTCATGTTCCCTCCACCTAGAAGCCTACCAGGAGCCGCGCATTGTCCGTGCAACTGATGGCACCGGCGATCACTCCCCGCCCTCTTCGGCCCCGGGCCTCACATCATTATTTTGATCCGAAGCTTACCAAACTCCTAAAAATATCCCAAAACATATTAATAAGCATTCCTAGACGTAAACTCGAGCTCATTTCATAACATTACCGAATTGTTTTAAAACTTGGACCGGGGTCCCGGTTTTAACCCGAATCGACTCGAAACTTGACCAAAATTTTCCCAACTTTTTGTTATATCTTAAAAACACTATAATGGTCCTACAATCTTAATATCAGAACCTTAAACCCACGGCTGATGGTCCAGCAATGAAGCTCTCAGTCCACCCCCATTTATCATACACTAGCACATCGTTCCCCATTTCTTAACATTTCGGTCCCATTCTTACGCTCCAGCCACGCCCAACTGATCCAGTTCCTAACCGAGCACACCTAGACCATCTTAGGCTCCCCCTTGACCTGCTGAACCCACGGCTAACCTCTCAGGCAAGCCTACACGACAGACCCGCTAGCTAGCATTCGCCAATACCCTACCCGAGCTTTCCTCTCTATGGCGTGCGGCTGGCGCTTCAGGTGGTTCCAGCGGTGGTTGGGCCTCCCTGAGTAGTGGCACAGACCCACCAGGGTCTGGTCCAAGCCCCGGTTCAGCCCCTGTACCGATCGTTCCACCCCACGCGAGCCACAGCCCCCAACGAGCACCATCTCAAACTCTCGATCTTGCCACTTCCAGCGACTCCAATCGGTATTGCTTCCACAAACGCAACGTGACAGTAATATTAACTCTTAACAACACACCCCAGCAGCCCCTTAACATCGAAGTTCAGCAGTTCCTTGCACAAATCACCAAAAGTGTGAGTGTTGAAACAAAAAGGATGATGTTGTACTCCAAAACCGAAAAAGCTTCAAGCTATGCGTTGGATCGAGAAATCCTTAGACAAATGCACACATAACATCATACATATAACGTGTAAGATGGAGAAATAATAGTACGAGACGTGCCTTTGATGATTCCTACGCAAGAACGATGAAGAACGGACGTCGGAAAAGCGCCGGATGAATTTTTCTCTTGAAGGAATGAGCTTGGCCGAGTTTCTATGGAGTTTGGGATGCTGAAAATGGAGAGAAGAGTGATAAATGGGAGGGGAGTGTCGGTTGCTTCCATTATTAGGTGTAGGGTAGGTTTAGATTTATTTTTAAGTATAGTTTAGGTTAATAAATTGTACACTAATGGACCTCAATTAAAATAAAAAGGTTTTAAGCCCCATAAGCTTAAAAGTAGATCCATTAAATCCAAACACACTCCGGAAAAATATTTCGTGTTGGAAAGGTTTTGAAAATATTAGCCGAACCCTCAAAACTTTTTCCCCGATTCGCTAAATTTGCGTACCGTTAAAAATTAAAATCTTGCGGTTAAAAATACCCAATAAATCACAATTCTTGAAAAATACCTTTAAAACATCTTATATTAATTAATAAAAATTAATCTTGTAATAAAAATAATTTTCTTGAAAATTCTCCGGTCTCCGTTCCTCGTTCGAGCGCGAAATGAAACTTAATAATCATAGTGCATGAACTTTTAAAATTTCATGAATTAAATCATATCATGCAATAAGAATGCATAAAATACATAAAAATAATTAAACATAATTTAATAAAATAAAAATACATTTTATGCTTTAAAAGAATTTAATAAAATACCAAAGAATTTAATAATTTGCATGCATGTGGTTTACGTAGACTTTTCGATTTTCGGGACGTTACAATCTCCCCCCCTTAAATTGAATTTTGTCTCCGAAATTCGCTTATCCTCGATAAACATAAATTTTAGACTCTTAATTCTAATAATCCAATAATTCACGTTTCCGCTGCGCTACTCTGATAAAATAAGTTTTAAGTTGTCCTTACGTTTCCTCAATCCTAATTAAATTTGCCTACCAAAATCTTCGTTTGCGAATTCGCATCTTATAACAACTTATGGTGACTTAGTTATATTTTACTATGACCTCGAATTTCAACTTTTCTCAAACTTCCCAATATTAGAAATGACAGTCCGATTTTTATTGCGTCTTACTTTCTTATACTATACCCGTAATGTTCATCAACCTATTACATTGTCTTTTATGCTCTTCAACTTAAGAAATTTTAGTACCAAAATTTACTGATCAACTTCTATCATTGGTAATACACTTAAAAGTTAAACCTTATCTCAACTCCATAATAATATTAGCCTAAAATCCTATCCTTGAATCGAGTCTTTATCTTACGGTATCAAACTTACGTAACTTACTATTTACAAGTACATCCCAATTATAAAATTGTTGCAAATCTTAATCCTCGAGTAACGTTAACTCATAAATCCCAAAATATACAATATCGATCTTCTACTTAATAATAAAACCCTTTTTAATATCAATTACATGCTTAAACTATTCTTTTCCCAATTACAATATAGTTGAGGCCTAAGACTCTGGAATTTCCTCATTGGAACAAATGTCGCATTCTTACGTATCCTTAATGCTTAATTAATATTAGCGTATAAAACTTAATAAGTTATCTCATGGTAGCATTATACTAACTTTAATAAATCAACTTCACTTATAACCCATAGAATTCTAAACTCCCATATCAAGATTTTAGATTTCTTACTCGGTAAAAAAAAAATCTTAATATTCATTCACTGGTAACCTATGTTGAACACCACTAATTCTCTTTTATTTATTTATTTATTATTATTTTTTTTTCACCCAAAATTTTCCGTACGAACACCTATTTCATAAAATTAAAATTCAAACTTATGCAACCCAAATAGTATTAGATAATATAATTCCAACATACATATTCACTTATTCTCAAGTTTCTTAATGACTTACAAAAATTTCCTCAAGACAAAGTGTCTACCTCAATTTCTTACATGCGTCTATCGAGTAACCTAACCATCAATCATACCCAATTTTCTAGAAAATTTAAATTCCAACAAAGGTATAAATTTAACTCTTAAGATCATGATTAAAAATTATGATACATAAAACTTAATTTCCCAAAATTTTGTTAGCTCCCTGTCTACTCTTATAACTTAACTAATCGATCAGCTTTACCTTAAATTGTTATCACATTAAATTCTTAATTTACCACAACATTATTTCACTAACACTTAAATTTTCAAGCCCAAGAATGATTCATCCTACAATGTCCTTGATTACCATTTCTTATAACATTATAACTCAGATATCTCAAGGTTCCAAATATCCCTTCAAATCTAAATCGTCAAAAATTCTGGTCATTTAAACCATTCGATTCTCACTTACTGCTAAACATGTCCCCAAATTTCTTAAAAATTACAAAATAAATTCTTAATTTCCTCGAAATTTATTCAATATGTCATTAATTTCGAAAATTCCTCAAGTACCCATAATTTCTTGACGTTCTTAATTCTATTTTATAGGTTCCTCGTAACATAAGGTTCAATAATTTTAAGCTTATTAGACCCAAAATCAATTCTCATAATTTTGAAAATTACTGATTTAACCCAAGTGTTCCTCAAAATTCGAATTAAATCCTCAAAATTTTCGAAATTTACAATTTGGCCCTTAAAGTTATCGAAAATCACATTTTTGGCCTTACAACTCTTTGAAATTTGCATTTTTGTCCCCATAAAATTTTCGACTTATCCTCATTAAACCTTAAATTTCTCGAAACTCAAAATTTAATCCCAAAGTTTGGTAAATTCAAAAATAGTCCCTTAGAATTTTATTGTTGCACTTAGGTCCTCAAATTATTGGTTAATACAGTTAGGTCCTTAAAATTCTCAATCCATACAATTAAATCCTTAGGTTCCACTAGGTAGAGCATGCATCCTAAATAAATCTTACGTTTTTTTTTATAGTTCCAAAGATCGTCGTAGTCTTCGAATCATTATTCCTTACATTAAATCCTAAAAATTTAATTCAACTAGTAGTCAAGAACCATCAATAATTTCTTAGAAAATCTACAAGTCTCAAAAGCATTCATAATCTTTAATATTAACTTATGATCCATAAGTAGACAATAGTACTGCTAACTCAAAAATTAATATAGTCAAATAATTTCCAACATTTCCTAATGCCCAATAGCAAAATTCTTATCAAGTCCAATTCAACCACAAACTAGTATCCATGAAAATTATATAATTTCTCATTTCATGTCGTAACATGCATAAAAATTTTAAAAAATTAAATCTCAAAACATAGCGACGGATAAACATGTATTGTAAGCATACATCATGTTAACATGCAGATGATAGCATAAAAAAATTTAAAACATTTAAATCATAAAAGCTTACGGACTCGAGGCTTTGAAGACTGAGCGGCATAAGCTGGCGGTGGTACAACCCTATACAGGACCCTTGCTCTGATACCAACTATTACGTTTACACGTTTTTTTTTTAAATGCGGGAATATATATATATTTTTTTAAAGGCTAGCATTTATAAATTTACATTTAAAATAATCATATTTATCTGAGTATAAAAATAGCGTCGTTTAAAAATAATCAAACTCATCTTTTAAAATAATCATATTTATTTTAACATAAAAATAGGCATACAGTTGTACTGAAAATATCATTTAAAAATACTTATAAGCATTTACCAATAAAATTATCACGAGAAATAAGCGAGTAAAAATCCTAACATCCAAATCATAAACGTAGGAAAATTTTCATCTCCTCTCAATCTCATAAATCGTAATGCGGAAAACATGTGGTCCTCGGGTCATGTCACCGCACCAGGTCTGCCTACTCAGAGTTCGGCACCTCCAGTCTTCTCATCATGAAGCTCACCTGTATCACACACGCCTAGTGAGTCTAAAGACTCAACACACCTGTACCCGGAATAACAAGTACATATACGTGACACACAGTAGTGAAAAATATCATACTCAATATATCTTTCATGAACTTAAAAGCATTCGTGTCTGCAGTAAAAATCATATATGTAAACGTGTCCTTTCAAAACATGGTAATAATCATAGCATGTCCTCTCATGTCATCATATATGTAAACGTGTCGTGTAAAATCATATCGTGTAAAATCATGTCTTCTCATGTCATCATGTACGTATACGTGTCGTGTAAAATCATGTCGTGTCAAATCATGTCATCTCATATCATTATATACGTGTCAAGACAGCTCATCATGTCATCATAAACTTAAACATTTTCTTTTAATTGAATTCAGTTCATTAATTGTGACTTTCGTATCAGCTCTATCGATGGATCCATCTATATTTAACCGTGGTACCCGGCGGCGAGGGACATCAGCGACAGCATTACCCGTCCACTGAGCCCGGGCCTCAGCTTATCATATCTCATATCATCGTATACATATACATCATCATTCACAACCAAATCTCATCCTTCAAAATAGCATCATAATCATCACTTAATAAAAACATGTATATTCGTAACATTTCCTTTAAACAAAGCATGCAATGTATTTATCGTAATTCCATAAAATTCATGAACGTGATGCATAAACATTTAAAAACATGATAAAATGTGCTCAGGGCACTGCCAGGTCCAAAATCTCACCCCAGGTGCAAAATGACCATTTTGCTCCTGAAAAACCCAAAATGATCGTTTTGCCCCTAGGCGTAAAATTTCACTTTTTTGACATTTTCTTAATTCCATTGACTCTAACATATCCCAAATAAATATTTAAGCCTACATGTGTCACGCCCCAAGACCGGGGTTAGTTGACACCGGCATTGTTTTACAACCACACAATTGAAAACAACAAGCCTCGTAGTACAGTATAAACCAAAAACCAGTTTATTACTCATAATCAATCAAAAGAATTGTCTTTACAACGTAGATTCTTAAAATGATAAAAATAGTATGCGGAAGCTTTTACAACTTACTAAGCCAAAACTAAAATAAACTTCTTGAATCATCTTATTATCAGCCCCAAAACTGGTCTTGCTCATCCTCTTCGATTTTCTTTTCTGATTTATCTGGGGAGAGTAAAGTAAGGGGTGAGTATTTTTGGAAATACTCAGCAAGTGGGGGCCGTTCGAGCAAAATATAACAACATGCATAATTTCGAAAATCACATGATTTGCACTTACATAACATCATTCATATCACATGCATAACATTTAACAGCACTTAGATTCATCCACTTTCTATGGTTTACTGATATCAGTCCCTAATTTTTACTCCTCTAAGGGGGCGAGGCCGTATAGCGGTTATGTCCCCCACCGCGTAAGGGTACGTCATGGTTGGGATTCCCACCCATATACAGTCGAATCCTCACAGTGCCCAAAACCGTATGACAACCAACACAAGAACGGAGTAGAAGAAGACCATGTACTCGACCGTATTTTCAAAAAAACGAAATAAATATGCATAAACGAAAGTTTAATCTTTAAAACAAGCCCACTTACCTTAGACTGGAAGAAAACATGAAGAACTCTGAAACTATAGAAGAATCATGCAACCAACCCCTCGAAGACGCAGCATCACATCTACCGGAAAATCAGCCGTCTTTGAAAAATTCACTGCGCCTTATTTCACCGTTGGATCGGACTCAAAATTTTACATTACGTTCATAAGTACGTTAAATATATTATGAACAGTGAAGATCGGGTTTAGAAGTCGTTTAGACCTGTTCATACAGAAAAACCGTAGGTATGCTGAATTCCCGCCTAAAATCTGAGCAGTTTTCTTTCAAAGACTATAAACGAAAAACTAACCGTTGGATTTTGCTGAAATTTGGATATGTTATGCGAAACATACCGAAGCATATTCGGAACGGTGAAGATCGGATTCCGAGCACCCGAGCGAGAGAAACGAATTTCTGAACTTTGAAAGAATTTTGATGACTCGTGCAGAATTTTTGGGAGAAAATTTCGAAAATTCTTGGGAGCACTTGTTAGAGCAATTTCGAAAATTGTTTGCTAGAATGAGGGGTGAAAATTTCAAAGTCTTAGGGGGGTATTTGTAGGTGCTGGGTAAGAATTCTACCATAAACCGATTGATTTTCCTTCCAAAATTTGGAGATGCTCCTTCCACAAATATTGATATGCTTCCTTGCTGAGAAAAGTTGCCTTGTATGTAATATTTCCTTCCCATTTGATTGATATCCAGTCTTATTTCAAAATTAATACATGATTTGTACTGAATTTTGAATTTCATGTATTTATTGGCTTGGAATTTTCAATATCATGTATTATTTAATATTTTCGAATTTTATTATAACTCGAAAATAAATTCTCATACATGTCTATATTTAATTAATTGCATGCCCAAAAATTTAGGTTCTCACATCCCTCCCTTCTTATTATAAGTTTCGTCCTCGAAACTTGAGTCAGCTTGACTTTCGAAATGGTAGGGATATTGCTTGCGTATTTTTTCTTCAACCTCTCAAGTAGTTTTCTCGTTCTTTGTGGTTTGACCATTGCACCTTGACGTAGGGAATGATACGTTGTCTCAGTATTTGGTCTTTGATGTCCACAATATGAATGGAGACAACTTCATATTTCTGCTCTTTCCTCAAGTTACATTTGATCATGAGCAGTTTAATTTCCACAACATTACTTGGGTTCGGGATGTATTTCCTTAGTTTGGACTTGTGGAATACATTGCGGATTCTACACATATCTGGTGGCAATTCTATTCTGTAAGCCAATGTGCCAATCTCTCCAGAATTTTGAATGGTTCTATGTACTAAGGATTCACTTTTTCAACTTTACTGAATCTAATGATTCTTTCATCAGTGAGACCTTTATATAAGGTGTTCACCCAATGTGAATTCCACTTGTCTTCTTTTAAGATCAGACTAAATCTTTTGCTGGTCCTATGCAGCCTTGAGTATGTCTTTGATAATGGCCAATTTTTTCATTGTCGCTTGGAATAGTTCTGGCCTGTTATGGATGTCTCCTTTATTTTGTCCCAGTACAGTGGTGATCGACATTTCCGTCCGTAAAGGCTTCAACTCTAGTCATTCCAATATTGACGTGATAACTGTTATTGTAGGCGAATTCTATCAGGGGTATATGTTCACTTCAATTACTACTGAAGTCTATGGCACATGCCCTTATCAAACCCTCTAGGATTTGAATCATTCTCTTTGTTTGACCATCATTTTAAGGACGATAAGCCGTATTAAGAGTGACTTTTGTTCTCATGGCTTCTTGAAAGCTCTACCACAAACGTTACACAAATCTTGGATATCTATCCGACATTATGATTGTTGGCACACCATGTAGCCGCATAATGTTATCCACGTATAGAGTAGTCAACTTGTCAATATTATAATTCCTTCGAACGAGTGGAAAGTACGTAGATTTTGTGAGTCTATCTACGATTATCCATATCCCGTCTTGACTCTGTATTGACTTTGGAAATTCTACTACGAAATCCATGGAAATATGTTCTCATTTTCATTCTGGAATTCTAACTGTTGCAGTAATTCTCCATGTCGCTGATGATCGACTTTCACTTGTTGGCATACTTGTCACTTAAATATAAACTCGGCGACATCTATTTTTATTCTGTTTTGCCAGAAACTTTTTTTTTCAAATCTCTATACATCTTTGTACTGATTGTATAGATCTAGAATGTTGACTTATGCGCCTCTAACATCACTTCTTATCGAAGATTGTCGATGTCTGGCTCACACAATCGTCCTCTCATCCCCAAGATTATGTCTAGGCCCACTTGAAAATCTGACGACTTTATTTCCTTGGCTTGTTCTTTGAACTTCTCTAGTGTCATGTCTCGACTCTGATTTAGCTTGACTGCTTCTAGAAGACATGATTGCACAGAGAGTGATGCTAGGGTTATCTTACTCATGTTTGACTCAACGTATTGGCTACCTTATTTGCCTTGGTGGCGTGGTAGCTTATTGTCAAGTCACATTCTTTGAGTAACTTTATCCACCGTCCTTGTCCCATTTTTAATTCTTTTTGAATGAACAAATATTCGAGACTTTGTGGCCAGTGAGTGAATACTTCACACTTAGCATCGTAGAGATAGTGTCTCCAAATTTTCAAAGCAAAATCACTGCTGCCAACTAGAGATCGTGAGTAGGGTAGTTTTGCTCATGCGACTTTAGTTGACTAGCATGTTTTTCATGAGTACGCCTCTGAGATCTTCCTTTGATACTTCGCTGTAGATGGTAAAATCCTTGTGCTCAGTAGATAATACCAACATTAATGTAGATGCTAGCTTCTCCTTTAATGTTCAAAAGCTCTTTCACATCTTTATCTTCAGTTGAATTCATAGTTCTTTTGTGCGAGTCTCATTGGTGATACGACTACTGAAGAGAAGCCCTCGACAAATTTCAGCTAATAGCCTAGTAATCCAAAGAAGCTTCTAATTTTGTTTGCATTCTTATGTTTCGGATAATCTAGAATTGCCTCTACTTTCTTAGTTCCACTGATGACCTTATTTTGAATGCTGACATTGGGGTGTCTTCTGCTCTGACCTTTAGGTGATTATAGCTTGACCTCAGGTCGAGTTTGGAGAAGACTGTAGCTCATTTAAGTTGATCGAAAAGACAGTCTATTATTGGAAGAATATATTTATCTTGATTGTGATCTTATAGAGTTCTCTATAATCTATACACAATCTCATACTTTAATAATGCTTCTTTACAAATAGGACCGGGGCTCCCCAAAGAGATGCATTTGGTCTAATCCATTTTTTTTGTCTAACAACTAGTGGAGTTATTATTTTAGCTCCTTGAGTTCATCTTGAGCCATTCGGTACAGTTTATTGGAGATTAATGCATCACTGGTACCAAATTTATCTCTACTTCTTAGTCCAAGAACATTCCAAGAAGCCTTTATGGAAAAACGTCTGAAAATTTTCGTATTACTTGAATATCTTTCCAATTTCAGCTTATCTCCTTCCTGCACTTTGTTCACCATTGTTAGGTAAACTTCTTCTCCCGATATTATGGCTTTCCAATTCTGGGTAACAGAAAAAATGCATTTCTGTTCCTTGGCATCGCCATGGTATCTGATTTCTTCTTGGTTTGGGTTCAGAGTTTAACATTTTTACTCTGGCCATCTACTATCGCACGGCTCTTAGCTAATCAGTTCATCCTTAGGATGGCGTCGAAATCTACCGAAGTGAGTTGAATTAAGTCGGCACTGAATATATGCGAATTGATACTAATTTTATCTTATCTTGAAATTACCCCAATTATTATCTCAAAACTTAAAACCCATATAGAATATTGAAACTTAACTCAGTATTGATCTATAGCTTATTGACTTAAATCCCGAAAATTATAACCTAGTCGTTACCTCAAATAATTATTCTTTTACTAAATCTTATTTTCATCAAGATCACGAGCCTATCATGCTCTAAAACAAAGGAGTTCATTGAATGTCATTCTCTTTGAATCATTCTTAGTACCATAAAAGTCAATATCTCATAACTTACTTTTTTTTTTTACGTAAGGTCGTAGCCTACTTGTTATCCCAAAATAATATAAATTCCTTAACCTGATGATATTTTCTCACAAGATATTCCAATGTTCTACATATTTAAAGTTAGCGCTTAATATTCTTAATAACCTAAACATATTGCTCACACAATTAACTATCGACACAAAATTAACTTCTATAGTATAGTACCCAAAACTTATGATATAATCCTTATATCAGCTTTTCTCATATTAATTTTCATAAATAACTTATCATCCTCAAGTCAATTTTTTTTCCTTAAATCAGAAACTTAAGTCAACTTATCTCTGATAGCTATATTCCCAAAAATAAATACAAATACTAATTGTCCTCATAATAAAATTTCATAAAAATCCTCTAACTAGCACAAAAAAACGCATTGAACGAGATTTTTCGAGAAATTTTCCAAAACTAAAATTTTGGATATTGACCCATGGATAGAAAGAATACGTCGAGAGGATTCTAGAACAGTCGACAGAATTAAATTCTGAGTTTCCTATGAAAAGTTAGGAATTATACGAAACTTTCCTAAAATAGAAAAGACGCGATTTCAGAGGTCTAGACGAAGGATTTTCACGTTTTCGGACTATTCCTCACAACAAAGTTGTGAATATTACTCGTTGGACCGTTCCGAATGGGACTGCATCAGCCTTTTGCCATAATCTGACAAATTTTTCTTCCCAACTGGATTATGAACCTGGCGGCTCTGATACCACTTAAATGTCATGCCCCGAGACCGGGGTTAGTTGACACCGGCGTTGTTTTACAACCACACAATTGAAAACAACAAGCCTCGTAGTACAGTATAAACCAAAAACCAGTTTATTACTCATAATCAATCAAAAGATTGTCTTTACAACGTAGATTCTTAAAATTATAAAAATAATATGCGGAAGCTTTTACAACTTACTAAGCCAAAACTAAAATAAACTTCTTGAACCATCTTATTATCAGCCCTAAAACTGGTCTTGCTCATCCTCTTCGATTTTCTTTTCTGATTTATCTGGGGAGTGTAAAGTAAGGGGTGAGTATTTTTGGAAATACTCAGCAAGTGGGAGCCGTTCGAGCACAATATAACAACATGCATAATTTCGAAAATCACATGACTTGCACTTACATAACATCATTCATATCACATGCATAACATTTAACAGCACTTAGATTCATCCACTTTCTATGGTTTACTGATATCAGTCCCTAATTTTTACTACTCTAAGGGGGCGAGGCCGTATAGCGGTTATGTCCCCCACCGCGTAAGGGTACGTCATGGTTGGGATTCCCACCCATATACAGTCGAATCCTCACAGTGCCCAAAACCGTATGACAACCAACACAAGAACGGAGTAGAAGAATAACATGTACTCGACCGTATTTTCAAAAAAACGAAATAAATATGCATAAACGAAAGTTTAATCTTTAAAACAAGCCCACTTACCTTAGACTTGAAGAAAACATGAAGAACTCTGAAACTATAGAAGAATCATGCAACCAACCCGTCGAAGACGCAGCAGCACATCTACCGAAAAATCAGCCGTCTTTGAAAAATTCACTGCGCCTTATTTCACTGTTGGATCGGACTCAAAATTTTACAGTACATTCATAAGTACGTTAAATATATTATGAACGGTGAAGATCGGGTTTGGAAGTCATTTAGGCCTGTTCATACAGAAAAACCGTAGGTATGCTGAATTCCCGCCTAAAATCTGAGCAGTTTTCTTTCAAAGGCTATACACGTAAAACTAACCGTTGGATTTTGCTGAAATTTGGATATGTTATGCGAAACATACCGAAGCATATTCGGAACGGTGAAGATCGGATTCCGAGCACCCGAGCGAGAGAAACGAATTTCTGAACTTTGAAAGAATTTTGATGACTCATGCAGAATTTTTGGGAGAAAATTTCGAAAATTCTTGGGAGCACTTGTGAGAGAAATTTCGAAAATTGCTTGCTAGAATGAGGGTGAAAATTTCAAAGGCTTAGGGGGTATTTATAGGTGCTGGGTAAGAATCCTACCATAAACCGATTGATTTTCCTTCCAAAATTTGGAGATGCTCCTTCCACAAATATTGATATGCTTCCTTGCTGAGAAAAGCTGCCTTGTATGTAATATTTCCTTCTCATTTGATTGATATCCAGCCTTATTTCGAAATTAATACATCATTTGTACTGAATTTTGAATTTCATGTATTTATTGGCTTGGAATTTTCAATATCATGTATTATTTAATATGTTCGAATTTTATTATAACTCGAAAATAAATTCTCATACATGTCTATATTTAATTAATTGCATGCCCAAAAATTTAGGTTCTCACAACATGAATTTTCCAATATTTTTATTTGGCTTAAATCGATGACTTATAAATTAATCTTTAACTATAACATATTAATACGTTTTAATCTCGAATTAAATCAAATTTTATCATAAAATTCCCAAATTAAATACTTAGACTTTATTTATTATTTGAGCTTAAATATAATTTCCCATAATTTTATTAAGTTTAAATCTAGACGTTTCCATTAATCATTTAATTAACGTTTCGTGCGACGATTAAATCCCGTATAAATCCAAAACTCATTATTTTGATCCGAAGCTTACCAAACTCCTAAAAATATCCCAAAACATATTTATAAGCATTCCTAGACGTAAACTCGAGCTCATTTCATGACTTTACCGAATTGTTTTAAAACTTGGACCGGGGTCCCGGTTTTAACCCGAATCCACTCGAAACTTAACCGAATTTTTCCCAACTTTTTGTCATATCTTAAAACACTATAATGGTCCTACAATCTTAATATCAGAACCTTAAACCCACGGCTGATGGTCCAGCAATGAAGCTCTCGGTCCACCCCCATTTATCATACACTAGCACATGTTCCCCATTTCTTAACATTTCGGTCCCATTCTTACGCTCCAGCCACGCCCAACTGATCCAGTTCCTAACCGAGCACACCTAGACCATCTTAGGCTCCATAAGCTTAAAAGTAGATCCATTAAATCCAAACACACTCCGAAAAAATATTTCGTGTTGGAAAGGTTTTGAAAACATTAGCCGAACCCTCAAAAATTTTTCCCCGATTCGTTAAAATTTGCGTACTGTTAAAAATTAAAATCTTGCGGTTAAAAATACCCAATAAATCACAATTCTTGAAAAATACCTTTAAAACATCTTATATTAATTAATAAAAATTAATCTTGTAATAAAAATAATTTTCTTGAAAATTCTCCGGTCTCCGTTCCTCGTTCGAGCGCGAAATGAAACTTAAAAATCATAGTGCATGAACTTTTAAAATTTCATGAATTAAATCATATCATGCAATAATAATGCATAAAATACATAAAAATAATTAAACACAATTTAATAAAATAAAATTACATTTTATGCTTCCAAAGAATTTAATAATTTGCATGCATGTGGTTTACGTGGACTTTTCGATTTTCGGGACGTTACACTAAGAGTTTCAGTTTTGGCAGTTAAGTCCAAACTGAAGTGGGTTTGTACAATCTTTGTATCGATCAAAGTCTTTTAGTGCATATCCTATCCTTGTAATAGAAGGGATGACGTAGGAGTTATTTGAATCTCCGAACATCCATAAATCTTTGTGTTACTACTTCAGTTATTTATTATATTTTAGTCAGTTTATTTCCGCAACTGTTATCAGTTAAAATGATTGTCATTGACTGACAAGATTCCTAGTTTCAGTTTGTCACAGAACTGACACTTCATTCGAAAAGATTATAAAATCGGGAGTGTTTATTCAACCCCCCCTTCTAAACACATCTCAACCTATCAACCGATCCTAACAGTTCGGACAGTACAGAAGGGGCACATACATATTTTCATAAAATATCAATTTAGCCCAAAATTTTTGAAAATTTACAAAACTGCCTCGAGTACTCCCATCGGCTCAACTGAATTAATTCGAATTGAAACTACCCAAACTGAAGTTGCCCGAACTGATAATTAGTCGGAGGCAATGGGACTGATCGAATCTAACTGAATCCGTAAATATAACCGAACTATCAGTTGGAATTGATAAGTCATTCAATCAGTTCAACTAATCGGCTATTTAGTCAAATGATAATCATTTTGACACGTTATCAGCTAGCGAAGCCAACATCCGACAAATCGTACAATAACAAACTTTAACTAACAGTAGGAGCTCCGCATATTAGACAGACTCAATGTACTATTGTCAGAAAAATGTTGAAATATTTAGAAAGGACAAATCAACAGATAAGAATTAATTAATGCGTTCAATGTTACAGTTGGAAGCAAAGCCTATAAATAGCCGATGAGTTCAGTTGAGAAAATAACTTTTGCACAATCATTTTGATTGATTTTTGAATTCATTCATACACGTTTAGTTAAGATATTCATACAGAAAAGCTCACACTGATATGAATCTGGGCAAGCATGACGTGCTAAATCTTGCAATTCAAAGTTTCAAAGAATTCGGCATGCACAGTGATGGACCGGTTCGGGCACATTTGAGGGTGCTTCAAACACAATATTCTCAATGAGCTGCAATATCTCGTGTTCTAAGAATGTAAACATCGATGAATTAAATCGAGTTTGGTTATAAACCAAGCGAAAAATACTCAAAATAACCCTTCATTTAGAAAACTAATAGGTTTTATATTTTGTCCAACTGAATAACTGAAAATTACATGGGATCAGTTCTTGCTTATATCAGTTCAGTTATGAATAAAACTGAATTGATCAAATCAGTTAAGAACAAAAAAAAAACAAGCAGTTATATAGAAATAACACAAGATATGTTTATGGATGTTCGGAGACTTCAACTGCTCCTATATCACCCGTTCTACCTCCTCGAGTACAATACACTAAAAACTTTGATTTATACAACACCTTGTAAAAACTCACTCAGATTAGGACTTATGCCAATGTCTAACTGAACTCCTAGCCTAGACTGTAGGCAACACCTTTCAGCCAACACTTGTTTAACGTCTGTGTGTCAAAGACTACATACACAAGTTTATTGTCTTTGTGCAAGACTCACTAAACTGATCTTTTAAGCTCTACTCTCTGATATATGTGAGTGATAATGTGCGAGTGTGTGTGAGAACTGAACAATGAATATATCAGGAAGGTGTTCTCACACACTGAGGGAAAATAACTTCTATACTAAGCTGATAACACGTTGAAGTGTTACCTCACAACTGGGCTGATTACTTCTTGTAAGATGATAAGGCCTTTAGCATGCCCTTCTTCTTCACACACTCTTGTTGTTCTGTTACTTGTATGTTCTTCATTGATCTTCATCTTCTATTTATAGGTGCGAATATTGATCATACAGTGAGACTCAATTATTGTATCCGTTGCATTTTGAATATGTTCCTCAAATATGTTTGTATTTTCGACAGCCATTCTGGAACGTTTTGACTTTAAACATTGATGCAACATCTATTACTGTCCTTTGACTGGAAAATAGCTTTTGTACCTTTGTGCACAGCTAGATTCGATTTATGTAAGCTCGTCGGCAACAACAAACTAGTTTATTCCTAACTGATGTTCTAAACTGGTCTTGTTCTGATGAGGTGAAATCAGTTGGCTCATCAGCTGAACTGATTTCATTGATTCAGTTTAACTGGTCAGCTAAGCTCTTCATCAGTTGAACTCTTCATCAGCTGGCCGGGCTTCTGAAGGTCTTCTGCCGAACCACCTATCAGCTGGACAATCAGTTGAACTGATTTACGATTCATCAGTTGAACTAGTTCAGTTCAATTAATCAGTTTGTACTCTCAGTTTACATTCTTCGATAGCTTCAGTTATGTTCAGCTAACTGCACACTTAGGTAAGTTCATTAATAACAAAATAACAAGTTTTGTTAACATCAAAATCAAGCATGATTGCGAACATGAAATGTTCCAACACATAGCAATGAAATTGGAAGATATTTCAATGTTATTCAAGTGCTAAATTATGAAGAGGAGGCCAAATTGAGACACCGAACCCGAGAGCCCCGCGCTACGGCGGTCAAACATTACCACCCAGCGCGGAAGCCACTGTCCTGAGGCTAGTCCAGAAACCTCTGTGCAAGGGAGGCCAAATTATATCGCACCAGCGCGCCCAGTCCAGAAGAGTTGGTGCTAGGGCGGCCAAACATTACTGGCCCAGCGCACCGCCTACGTGAATAGTTTTAGTTTCCTAGTTTAGAGTCCAAGTTTATTAGGTAACTATAGGTTTGTAAATAATATATACACGAAAATTGGTCATTGTAAACAATGAGTTCTTGAGTTTAATCATACTGATTGAGTCTTTATTTCAATTTCAAAGCTTGGCTTTGTATACACCTTTGTGTGTTTCTCAAATCAAACTTATTAGAGTTTGATAATTTTTGGCGTTTGTCGATTGTTTTTCGCTTGGATTGTCAAAGACGAGTTCTTTGAAGGTTCTCTTGAATTTCAATTGTTTATCTCGTTAATATTTGTTTCTAAATATTTTGTAATTGAAAGGTGAATATTACAAGATTAATTGTTCAAAAAGATCGGGAAAAGAAAACCGTTTCTTTGTTTCATCGAATCGAGGGCGTGATTCTGTTTTTGAGCGCGTTTGCTTTTCGTGGGCAAAGAAATACACATTTGATATCAGAGCTTTAGGTTTCTTTGATTCAAGTAAGTTATCAATTTTTCTTTCGTCTATTGTTTGTGTTCTTCGTTCCCTTTTGTGTCACAAGATTTTTCATTGAAATCTTGTATTCTGTTGTTCGTGAATCTTGCGATTCTCGAAATTTCAGAGTCGTGACTAGTTTATTTTTTCGATTTTGCAGCTATTCTTGGTAAAAAAAAAAGTACCAATATTTCGAAAATTTGCAATAAATAGGTTTTTGTATTTTGTTCTATTCTCTTGTGGGAGTCATATTCAAGCGTCTCTCACAATCAAAAAAAAATATTTTGCTATTATTTAGCATTGAATCTTGTTCTCTTTTGTGAGTCATATTCAAGTGACTATCACAATAAAAAAAAATTTCAAAAAATATTTCAAATTTCTTGTTTTACACAGTCCGTGTTAGTCAGTTTGCAAGTGTCGTGAAGTTTGAACTTGTGAGTTTGATGCACACAAGCTACAAAGCTTGAAAACATACCCTACAAGAGAATTCTCAAAATCGAGTGAAATACTTGAGGGCGAGCGTTTATTTCTTGGAGTGACGTGCGAGGATTTGTAGTGAGGACAAAAAAAAGAGAAAAAAAAGAGAGTTGAGTGAATTTTCATTGGAGTGACCATGAGGATTCGTGGTGAATAAATTTTATTCTTTATTGTTTTCTGCTAACCTTTTCTTGCAGGTATAATGATTGACGATCGTCAATTTCAAACAAACTTAAGAAGGATGGATAGAGTGTGGGAGAAGGAATTTAAGCATCTACGTGAGAGGTATAGGAGGTGTGAAGAAGAGGAGATATATGATAGGCAAGATGATGAGGATAGGAAACGTAGAAGATTTGGAGGGAATAGAGCGTTGCATTTGGATCGTGATGATGATAGGCGATGTGAGGAGAATAGAGGAGTAGGCAGAAAAGGTGAACGTGATGTGCATAGGGAGTCATTGGCATCCAATCGACGGACGAGCTTGAAAGAGAAAATCATTACCAGGCCAATGAAGGAATCAATACGTGAAACTACCAAATATGAATATCAAGGTACATTTAACAACTCAAATTATATTAATTGTGATATTATATGTTGTTGGTGTTTAGTAGTTGAGCATGATATCAGCCAATGTCCACGTGAGGAGGTAACCATGGTAGAATCGTCCGTTGAGCTTGAGCCTGAAATTGTGGTTAAGGTTATAGTTGAGCGAGGTTGTGATTGAGAAAGTTGTTCTTGATAGTAATCCACTAAGTGAAGATTCGAATGTCGTTGAAGGATGCGCTGTGGAGAGTAAATCATTAGGTAGGGGAGAAGTGCCTGAGTTGTCTACTATGGAGGGGGAGAGTAGACATAGAGCAATTTTAACTCATGAACATGTTGAGGAACAAAACATTTTAGTTGTTCAATTGATTCAAAAAGAAGAAGTTATTGACAATCAATTGGCAAGCCAAAAAGTCAGTGAAAAAAATTTCAAATGGCCGAAAGAAAGAGAAAACAAAAGAGTGAGATAACCATAGAATGAAAAAAAGGAAGAACTGATGAGATGAGAGAAAAATAAAAAGAACAAGAGGCCAAATAAAAAGAAAAAGAACAAGAAAAATAATTTGAAGGTCCAATGTTATTGATTTTGATTTCTCAAAAACTTTTAAATGGCATGGAGTTGAGGGTGGACAATCATTATTGAGTTAAGTTCAAATGTTATTGATTTTGATTTCTCAAAAATATTCAATTCGATTAAACTTAGTCATGGAAATGAATTGTATGCGTTAGGCTTAAACCTTGTGACGTGTTAAATGATTACATGGATAGTACATTAAGTGTGTCATATTTGCATGATTCATATTTGTTCGATGATGGCGTTGGAAAGAACGTGAATGAATATAAGAATTTTTATATTCATAATGAATACAATTTTAAGGAGAATAAATTCTTTATTCTATATTCATTGCATGAGTTATATGCTAGTGATGCATATTGTAGTGTTTTTATCAATGATATATTGCATGATTATATGTGTTGGTTGCATATGAAGAGGTATATTGAGTGAGATTGTGAAACATGCATTGCATGTAAGAGATTGACATTTCGCCTAGATTCTTATATCGTGCATGAACTGCGTCTTATTCCTAGTTAACTATAGTTGTACACGTGTATGGATATTATTTTGGTGTTGACTAGGTCTAAGAAGGGGAGGAACTTAATATTGGTGATACTTAATGGCATTTTATCATTTGGAGTCATTTGTTATTTGGTGTATGTTGAGGTTAATGAGTTGATAGTGAAGGCAACCATGGAGTTGGGGTTCCAAACAGTGATGGCACATGTGGGCGATGACATCTACAATCTATTGTTGAAAGGTAAGAATGTTGATAATTTAAATATTTTTATTACTAACTTGCTTCGTTTTTTCGTAGGTAGCCAAGATTTGAGGACAAATATTTTTTAAGAAGGGGAGTATGATATGAATCTGGACGGACATGACGTGCTAAATCTTGCGATTCGAAGTTTCAAAGAATTCGGCATACATAGCAATGAAGTTGAAAGATATTTTAATGTTATTCAAGTGCTAAATTATGAAGAGAATGCCAAATCGAGACCCCGGACCCAAGAGCCCCGCGCTAGGGCGGACAAACATTACCGCCCCAACGCCAAAGCCACTGTCCAGAAAGCTAGTCCACAAACCTCCGCGCTAGGGCGGCCAAACTATACCGCCCCAGCGCGCCCAGTCTAGAAGAGTAGGCGCTAGGGCGGCCAAACATTATCGCCCCAGCACGCTGCCTGCGTGAATAATTTTAGTTTCCTAGTTTAGAGTCCATGTTTATTAGGTAACAATATTTTGCAATCTTTTAGGTTTGTAAATAATATATACACAAAAATTGATCATTGTAAACAATGAATTCTTGAGTTTTAATCATATTAATTGAGTTTTTCTCTCAATTTGAAAGTTTGGCTTTGTATACACCTTTGTGTTTCTCAAATTAAACTTATCAAAGTTTAATACTTTGTGGCGTTTGTCGATCGTTTTTCACTCGGATTATCAAAAACGAGTTCTTTGAAGGTTCACTTGAATTTCAATTGTTTATCTCGTTAATATTTGTTGCTAAATTCTTCGTAATTTTGATGTGAACATTACAAACTTACTTGTTCAAAAAGATCGGGGCAACACAGCCGTTTTTTTATTTCATCGAATCGAGGACGTGACTCTATTTTTGAGTGTGTTTGCTTTCCGTGGTCGAAGAATCGCATCACACACTTAACAGAAACATTCATAGCTTTAAGGCTATCATCTGAACTGAAGTACTAGCACCTTACATTGTTATATTTGATCTTCTAAGATCAATTGTGCTAAGAAAGAAAATCAGTTGTATACTGAGAAATAGTAAAGGGAACTAAGAGTTTCAGTTTGACAGTGTTTAAGTCCAAACTGATGTGGGTTATTACAATATATGTAATTAATCAAATTCTTTTAGCGGAAAACATATCTTTGTGATATAAAGGGTGACGTAGGAGAATTTGAAGCCTCCGAACATCCATAAAATCTTTGCGTTCATTATTTCAGTTATTTATTAAGTATTCAATCTATCAGTTGGTTTATTTTCGCATTTATACTAATTAACTGACTAATATCGACAACAAGATCATTGGAATCAGTGTGTCACTAAACTGATTCACCATCAAAAAAGAGTCATTATCTCATAGTGTTTACTCAATTCCCCTTTCTAAACACCTTCAAACCGATCATAACAGTGATATTCCTACTTAGATTAGTCTAAGGTCCAGATGTTCCTTGGTAATAATCTGTATATACTTTTGATAAATTATATTAATTGAAATATGCTTTTATCTGACAAATTTATACCATTTTCCTTCATTGATTTTAAAGCTAGTTTTGAGTGAATTTTTATCCCATCATGCCAAGGGATCTTCATTGTAATTTTTTTACCATTTTCTTGACATCTTCTAGGGATACTTTTGATTCAAACTCTACATCATTATGGTATAGAGCTATCTTGAGGAATTCTTTTTCTTCTGCTTGGATGTCATTATCTGCTCTCAATTGGAGCGTTGTTTTCCCAAATCGTCTAGAAACCTTCATTTTCGGGTTTTGAAGTTTTCATTCATCACTACACTTACTACGAAGCTGGATTGGAAATTTTCTATAAAATACCTCTAGTGGTCTCTGGACTATGAATTTGTGGTCACATATTGTTGTGAACAATAATCTTCTATTATCATTTTCTTGTGTATAAGAATTTAACATTTGAATGAAATTATTTCCTAAATAATGTCAGCTTGTGTATCATGAAAATAAATTTGGTGTTTTTACCTTGTACCAAGGTGTTTGTCTAGCACATCCGATTAATATTTCTATCATCTTAATCATTTTACTAAGATTAAGATTTGTTTAGAGAAATCTCATCAAGCATTTTGAGGTAATTTTTCTTACAATTCTTTTGGAAAAACTCATATTTTTGCTGTACAAATTTCAGCCCCTAAATCAATACAAGGAGCAAAATATTTTGTCTTATATTGTTCATATAATATCCCTACTCAGATATATATCGAGAATGAGCTCGTGGTCGTTGGATCTTCCACATTCTATCATCTACCATGAATTTCATTCAATTCTTCAGTTGTTTCCAAGTTTTTGTTCCTCGAAAAAACTCTAGCCCAATAACCAATTGATCTGATTTTTTTCCTGGGATTCCTTTGATGTGAACTTCCAGTTCTCCGATATTGTTCATTCTTTGATAAGTTTCTATTATATGTTATTCCAAATAATATATAGTATTACCAGAAAATTGATTTTTTTGTCTTATAATATCAAATACTATTTTGATTTCCATTCATCTGTCTGGACATCTAAGTTTTGCTATTGTTGAAAAACTTTTTGTTATCGGTTGGACTTCTTGGATAGGTGTTTCCCCCCACCTGTAACTTGTTATTGTATCTCCTTGAAAAGATAGTCTTCTTGGTTCTAGTTTAATATTTTTATTCTTTTGTAGAATCGGTTTGTCTTGGAACTGGATATTTGTTTAATATATCAAAGGAAACTCGTTTTTTTCTAGATAAAATGTTGAGCAACTTTTTCAAATATTTCTCGTATTTTAATAAACTTATTTCTAATCAACAATCTGAATGATGTGTATTAGATAGAGCATATGAAATTTGATATGTAATAGAATATGGTCTATTGCCTTCTTTCATGGCCTTTTTTCTTTGAAATTTTGATGCAACGTCAAAGCTCGGTTGAAGTCTCGATCGGTCAGGTTGTATTCAATTCTTGGATAAATTACTCCTACAATATTTCTTGCACATATATTTCCTGATAAAGTTCCCAGTATTGGATCTTGAATGTTACTAAATTTTTTATCGTATATAACAATATCAATAAGCAAATATATTTCTTCTTTAAAAGTAACTTTTATCATAATCTGGAATGCTTTGATATGAATCCAGGGCATGGTTCACGTTACTTCCATATTGAGTTTTTGCAATTCCTCTTTAATTTCTTCATAAGGAATTAATTGTATCTCCATACGGTTTCCCGTAAGTTTCATTGGTATTGTCATTTCATTTCTGAAAACTTGATAGATCATATGATGTTTTATGTTTCTTAGGAAAAGATTTCTTAAGAACTTTTCTACATGTCATGCAGAGAATCATTGATATCTCTATCGGTTAGGATTTTCTCTCATGGTTTTTTGGACCATGTTATGAGATATGGTTATTTGGCTAAAAATCCAGACAAATCTTCATGTGTTTAATGTCGAAACAACTCATACTCAGTCAGATAATGATTTTGTTCCATCATATTCTTCCTAACTCAAAAGTTTTCTTCAAATATATTGTCGTATGAAGCAATATTCTCAAACTAGTATACTTGAACAAGATCTTGGTAATAAACTGTTTCTTTAATATCTGAGGTCAGATCGAAATGTTATATTCCCCTTCTATCATTTTATGGAAATGGGTCGAAATGTGATATCTTGCTCCACATGTCCAGCAATTATAATCTTTAAAAATTTCATTACCTTGGATGTGAGCTATTCTAAAAGTTTTTTTTTTTTTTTTGTAGGTGTTCTTATCGTGCTTTGATATGTGCTCAATGCTTGAGATGTATCCTACATCTTGATGGTCAAATTCTCTGCCCAGATTTATAAGATCAAGTTTTTTTTTTTAATCTAGACCATACTGTCTTGGTTTCCAAAAACCACTTCCACTTCTTCTACTTCTGCCATAAGGAAAATGTCTAAAGCTCTTTCTTTTCTGCCTTTGTAACTTATTTACAATGATTGTTGGAAGATCTTTTTCTTTACAACATAAAGGAGTACGTTTATTAATATTATTTAATCGTTTGTAATTCTTTTGTAATGTTACCATATGACATCATTCTGCCAATTTTCCTTTGAGAAAAGAGGCTCTTCGTGCCAAAGTATTTGGATTGACAGACGTATTCTCTCATTAACATTTCTCTCCAAGGACTTGGCATTTTTGAGAAAAAAAGTTGCATCGCTATATTTTCTTCGACCCATGAATTCTATATATTTAGTTAATAATATAATATATTCATCTACTAAATGAATGTGATTGAATTCAAGACTATACAGAGCTTGAGTATATTTCTTTTTTCTTCTCTGTTTATTGACTATTAAAATAATCTACCCCTATAAATTGTACTTTAAATAGTGTAGTCATTCATTTGGCTATCTCACCAAGAGATTCTCCGACTAGGACTGACTCTTTAGTTTCTATCGAAGTCATATTCCATGCAATTTTAATTGATCTCATAAGACTCATTTATAAAAGTTTAATAAATCATTCTCTGTTGACATCAAGTGTTCCTGCTGCGATTCTCATAACCGATATCCAATTATCTATGAGATCTTATCTATTTTTTAAGTCTATTACATCAAGGTTAAGCATAACCCCATAAGAATGTGTATGTTCCAAAACAAATTTCTCATATGGTGTTTGGTACAAGGAAATTTGACTTCTACTTGACCTTGTTCCGTTGGGTATACTTCTCCACTAGCATGAAAATCTGTTTGGGGTCGTCTCATATTGTATTATGAGATTCCACATTTTCCTTGTTAGTTCATGAGAAGATTAATAGGCAATGCGGGTGGTTCACCCTCAGTTGTGTTTATATTTAGATCTACGACCCTGATATTTACAAAATATTCTTCGAGGTATTGGAGATCATCGAGACCAATCATTTCTAAAGTTGTCATCAGATTAATTTCGTTCTGAGACATTTTATAATTAAATTGATCATTTTTCTTCGTCGGTTAAATATTTTGGAAGCACCTTGGTCGTCCCTCTTTGATGTAATAAAGGTTCAATACCAAAGGATGGTAATAACCTTCCTACTGAAGTCTTTTTACTAGAACTTATTTGTTGTTCTAGAGTTTGAATATCCTTTCGTGTTACAAGAACTTCTTCTTGTTTTTCAAGGATTTTTTTCCATGTTTTGTGGTATATAATACAACATACTGTCATAATTTTTATTGCCTTTTAGATTTCTCTAAGATCTTCGATGAGTTTAGATGAATCTGGTACTATTTCTAGGAACTTATTAGACTGAATTATAATTTTAACTTTAGATTCTGATAATTTCCACATTTCTCTTTATTTCTAACCTATGTCAGATCTTATTATTTCGAATATTCTAAAGTATTGGAATAAATCATGCAAATAATTGATCTCGAACCTATTCAGATCTTTTTTCGAGAAAATGCTCCTCCTCAATCATTCAATTATCTAGTAATAATAATTTTTTATATTTGAAATAATTTTATCTAAGTTATGATATGATTTCTGGCACATTAAATAATAAATCAATAAAATCAACAAATATAAAGATATTTTTGTCATTTTTATCATTTTAGGGAGTTTGAACAAAATTGGTTGAATGTAGGGTATTAGGATAAATTTATATTTTGATTTGAGGATTTATCTCCAAATTTATCCTTAAATTACTATTATTTATGAAGAAAAATATATATTCTTAATGATCTTTTGGTGAAGTCTTTTTCACCGCCTCAAAACAAACCCAATCCATTTTAACTTTCAATTCTACATATATTTGAAGAGAGAATTCTGTTAAATACAATGTAAAATTCTGGTTGAATTAATATTTTCCTGTGTAACAGATTTGAGCATTTTAGTCCCTATGTTAATATACAAATTATGTCAAAACCCGTGTGAAAATTTTCATTGAGCTAGTACCTTCTCTGTAACAGATTTGAAAGTTTTATTCCTCATGTTGTATTTTTTTGGAAATTAATTGGTTAAGATATTGAACTAATACCGTTACAAATGGGGATATTAATTCAACATCTTAGACAATTTATTCCCGAAAATGCTCATCTTCTACTACAAATCAAATTTCCACAAATATTTCGATTTAATTACGCCAATTACTCATATATTAAATAAGAAAAAAATGAAAAACTCAAAAAACGATGGGCGGATATTTGACGTAATTTTCTCATAGAGACAGAGGTTTGCATACTCAAAAAAATATAACAGATGAACTAAAATTCTCAAATCCATTACCGATGGGTATTAGCTCAATGAGAATTTTAACAGGGATATTAGCACAATTTGCATATTAACAGAGGGGTTGAAATTCTCAAATTTGTTACATAGGGATATTAGCCCAACGAGAATTTCATGAGAAAATTTTCCGTAGTTCTCTATATTTGAAGGACAAAAGGATATAAGTAATAAACATTTTGAACTTATCTAAAATAATCCACCAATTTTAGTTTTCAATCTATTTTATTTTTGTTCCTTTTAAACATATTCATTGATCTATCCAAGAAAAATGTCTCCTCACATCATAAATTTGGAATTTAAATATTGAGATATCTTAGGATCGAAAATAAATTTAGAGATTGTGAATAAATTTATCCCAAAATATTTCAGTTGGGTTAACAACACAGAAATTTTGTTTTTGTTAATTGGTTCCCAGTAATTCAATCAATGTGAATTTTGTGGAAATATGCTTACTGAAACTAGTTGAACAAATGGTTTATTAACAAAATTCACTCGAAATTGTATGAAGAGTAGTGAGGTATGTAAAATTGAAAAAAATAAATAAGCACAAGTTTGTTTCTAGATGTTCGGAGATTTTAAGACTCTTACGTCACCCTCACCATTTCTCCTCATGAAAGGGAAGGTTTGTCCTAAAAGACTTTGATAATTACAAATAATTTGAAATCACTTACTTCAATAAGACTTAACATTGCCTAACTGAAACTCGCGGTAAAACTTCAATCTAAATACTTTGAACAATAAGACTCTTTACTCTCAATTACACATAATTCACAGAAAAATTATAAGCATAAATTTGATCCTCAAAATTATCAGATGACGATTTATCAACGTGTACTAGTTATTTCAGTTTAGCTCGTAGAAAGCTTCTTTCAGAAGGGATAAGTTAACAAAAAAGATCAGATATAGAGTATGATTGTCTTAACTTTTTGAGCTTATTCAACTGATCTATTAGTAGCTTTAATCTGCAACGAAAATTTTTTCAAAATATATCTGTTTTCAAATGCAGATGTCATTGTTGTCATGTCATCGTCTTTTTTGACATGTTCTGGTTGTACACTGAAACCTGACATTCTGTTAAGGTTCAATGACTGTTAATACGAAAACTTTTATCCACTATTTTATATGAGCTCTGATCTTTAATAACTGATAATACCGATTCTTCATATAATTTATAATTTGGACTGATTGATCGATTTATAGATTTTCAGTCGGGCTTCATCAATCGATCTTAAATCGGTTTGACTTTTAACATCTTTTTTATGTTTTATCGGGCTGGCTTTTAAATCAGTTGAGCTTTTTAGGATATTTTTCTTATGACAATTCAGATTACCTTCTTGAATTCAGCTTGGTTAGGTTATATAATGATCCGGATCAACAACCTTCATCAATCATCAAAACTAAAAATGTTTCGACAAGGTATTATATTTTCACATTCCGATTCATAATAATGGTAATAAAATAAAATTTGAAAAAAAAAATCATTTAAAATAGTTAATATCGGATCCATTTGTGAGAATGAAACTGGAATAATTTAGGATAACACAAAAATACGATATAATCTAGATGGAGATCATATAAACTTGACAAGAAAAGTAGTGGGCGATCGCTCTCCCAGCTGCTAGTAATAATTAATGCCGTGATTCCCTACTTTACCAGCAGCACTAGATGATCTAGAGTACTTTTTCTTCGATGAAGAAGATGAATTATCCGACAAATCACTCGACCTTCTCCTCAAAATCTCCCTCATCCCATCGGCGACCCCAATCGCCGGATTCGGTTTACGCGGTTTTCGACAGAAAGACATGTGAGCTTTGACAGCTTCATCCATCCCGAACGCCATGTTGAACTCATCTCTCACAGCCTCTGAGCACAGCCCGCAGAGCCATTTGCCGCCGAAGCACGACTTCACTTGGGTGATGTAATCCTGCGTGCAGTCTTCTTTCAATCCACAGCACTCACACTTCACTAGTTCAATGTCCATTTTGGAAAATCCGATTATGTCTTCTTAACGGAAAAGATCAAGAAAATTAGCTACAGGTTTGAGCCGCTTTTGGTCAGCATTATATTCTTCCCGTGGATGTATAATGTATTCGTGTGTTCGAATAACGATTTATAGCCCATTTTTCATGATATTTGTTTCAAGAGTTGATGAACAATCGGGTTTTCTAGGGTAATTGCCATAATTTTCTCCATGTTCTAAGGGACATTGGGCAGTGGAAAAAGAGAACGTGGGGGGCTATGAATATAGTGGAGGGCAGGGCCCTCCCTCCGTAAGAAAATATGTAATGGATCTGTCTCTTTGTCTGAGAGCTCTCTTGCCAATTATTATCATTAGTTTAATTATGGACGATTAAATCGTTTTTTATCGAAAATATTGGTCTCACATTATATACATGAACATAATTGTTGCGTGTTTTCTTAAATGCTCGCAAGCGCATGATGTCAAGTTATAGTAAAATGTAATTTTGAGTGCAAGTGTCGATCCCGCAAGGAGTGTGTATAAAAATATATATCAATGCTTGTAATTAAAATAGTCAAGACTTTATCTAGAAAAATCAATAACCAGATTGGTTTGTTTGAACGAATTAATTAAAAACAAAAGATTAATCTAATCACCGAATTGAAGAATAACAATTAAGAATAACAATTAGAGAAAATATATAGAGAAATGATTTCACCAAGTTTCCACGACAATTATTCTCAGTTAAATTTATATTCCTGAATTTCAATTATTTAATGGCCAAGAACAATCAATTATTTTATTCCCCATTTCCCAAGTGACGAATAAATTGTATCAATCAAACTTCGATTCAATTATTCCTAATAAAATCTAAGTTTAATTGATAAATACAAACGATGTTCTTACATAAACCTCGCTAAAGTTATACGCCTTCCGAACGATATAAACATTCAACGATGTGTTTCTAATGATCTACAATCCTAGTCCTTCTCCCGAGTTATAGAATTAATCAAACAACAAACAATTTATGGCCAGTAAATTGCAGTGAAATAAACACAGAGAAACACAATTAAATATGAAATGGAATTCAATCATATAAAATAACCACGTCAAATCATCGTGTCCACAAAGCAACATCATTCTCTAGAATGGAAAATTAGCTCATCACGAAATCCAAGCGAAGACAAGACATGTTCAACATTTTAGACAACGAAAATGTAAAAGCGAAGGAAAGAGAACGAATCCGAGGTTTCGTCTCCGTCCCCAGATCCGTTGTTCTTCGTATTTGTGAATGTTCTTCGCACTCTGAATCTTCGTCTCGTGTGTACGCTTTGATTTCTCGCGCCTTTTCTTCTCCAAGGACGGCTGTTCTCGTGATTTTCTCCAAAGGGCGGCTGAAATTCCCTTCCGTGACCTAAGAATCGCGATTTTATAGTTTTATCGAACTCATCGCGCACGGTTGCGCAAGTTCTGGCGCGGCTGCCTAGCTGCTTCTGCTCGCTGGCCCGTGCATGTGTGCGCGCGGTCGCGCATTAAGTCGCACGGCCGCGCGTAAGTGTCTGGTCATTCATCTGTATTGGTGCGCGCGCGCCTGCGCGTGATGTGGCGCGGCCGCGCGCAAGTCTCTGGCCGATTCTTTCATGTATGTGCGCGCGGCTGCGCGTGAAGTGGCGCGGCCGCGCGAGAACTTCTGTCGATCCTCTTGCGTATCATTGCGCGCGGCTGCGCGTGATCTCGCGCAACTGCGCGCGAGGTTCTTTCCGATAGTGTGTTGGTTGTGCACTTGTTTTCTTGGCTCACTTGGCTTCGTGTCCGCTTTTTCTCCATTCCTGAAAAGACAATCAAAACAAACCAAAAACGCATAATTCTGTTCGAAACAAGCATAATTCAAAATGAGATTTAATATAAATTAAGTGCAAATCTTGCACTTATCAAACCCCCCAAACTTGAACTTTTGCTAGTCCCAAACAAAATAGAATAAAAGCTAATAATTAAGGAAAAATTACGCAAACTACTATAGTCATGGATATGCGAAAAGTGATATTGACCTCCAACTTATCTAAATTCATGTAATTCACGATTTTTCAAGAGTCACGTGTGTGTGTGGTATGTCAATGTTCGTTTACCCAATCGAATGCTCAAATAGAGTTGTAATACGCGTTCGCCTTAAAGAATCAAGAAATCCTCAGTTCAGTTCAACTCACACTTCATCAACATATAAATTTGCATTCACAGATCACATAGGACTTTATCGGTGATTATTTGGCTCAAAAGATAGTCAACACAAGTATGCCAAAGATGAAATCACACAATGAGATGCTTGCAAGCAAGTGATTAGAGTTTATACGTGTTGACAATGTTTTTCAGGTATCCATAAGCTTGACTTGAACAACTTTTCTCCACTAGTATATTGGATAAATGTGACAAGGCTAATAGGTCTTGTAGGCTTGTAACGTTAGGCCACGGCTCATGGCTACAATAAAAGGTATGGAAATCAAAATTTGAGAGAAATAATCAAATCTTTATCATTTTCACTCTCATTTCATTCACCATCGCTTTATTGTTTTCTTCCCAATCATATCCTCCATTTTCAAATTTTTCCTTTTTCACCACTTTTGTTTGATTCATTCCTTTGATCTCTTCCTTTTTTTTTGGCCAACTCATTTTTGCACATTTAATTTTGCTTTTTCTTTTTAAGGAGTACTTGAATCAATACAACACTAAAGATCTTATTTCTCTCAACATTAGGTAGGAAAATAAGTGTATAAGCTTCATTTGGTAGTTGTTGTGGGATATAGAATAGATACAAGTGGGGGCTAATTGTATGTCATTGACACACACCACTTGATTTTTAGTAGGCTCAAAATGGGACACAAGAGATATTTCATGTTCATTTGGTAGGCTCGAAGGCTCAACGGTTCCAAAGATCGCCTAAATCATTCCTATGTCACATATTATTCGTATTTCGCCTTGAAAAGTGTTCAAGCAAGTTCTAGATTTCCGTCAATCCATTAGTCAACTCATACAAACTAATCACATGCATTTGTTCAACAAAAAATGATATACGATGTAGGTACAAAAGTAGTTCTAAGCATCTCAATTAATTCGAAGCTCAAAGGGCTACAATTGATAGTAAAAAAAGAACAAAGGCCCAAATATATTGTGAAAAAAATTGTCTAGATCATTTCTATGTTTGCAAAAGTATCAATCAATGTCATGCAAGAATTACCAAGAATCAGATCTCCCTCATCTATTTAGCATCACCGGCATGCAACTTGTCTCTAAGCAACGAGATTATCAACAAACCCGACAGTGCAAAATAATTGTGACTCCTAAGTTATCATGAACACTTATATACTTCAGGACCGCAATTTCATTTTCATCATCGGTCACACATTGTACTTATCCATGACTCTTCCTAACAAATCTAGCATGCAAAAATAAAAGAACTAAGGAAGAAAAAAAAATCAATTTAACTAAAAAAAATGCTAACAAGCAAGTACCCACCCCCCCAAACTTAAAGTATGCATTGTCCTAAATGTATAGAAATAAAGAACACGACAGCACATACCTCACGCACGAGTGTCAGAACTCGGGGCTCGAGTCATCGTTCGCAGCATCTTCATCATCATCGTCCATGGGCTGCGGCGGTGATAGATCTGGTGGTGGGTACTGTGGTGGCCAGGCTGGATGTGGTGGAAAGGGGGCATCCTCGGGTCCAGTAGGTGGAAACCGCTGGGCGAGCACCGATGTGAAGTCAAACATATAAGACATGAAAGTACTAGTAGTGCGTCGGTGGTCGGCCAACTCTTGGCGCTGAGCCCGCATCTCATGTTCCATTCGGAACATCCTGTCTCGCAAACTGGCTCGAGGGATCGATGTTGGTGGCGGCGGCTGGCGTTCTCTGGCCCTCTGATTATAAGATGCCCTAGCCTCTTGTCTTTCCAATTCGCTTTCAAAGCGCACACGGTCTGGAGTATATACCGTGATTGGGCCCTTTGCTTTCAAAACCTGCTCATCTGCGCCCCATTGTACACCGGCATGAAGACATAGTGCAGTGATAGTATGTGCACAAGGGAGGCTGACGGTCATGAGTCCCGTACCAGCACGCATGATAAAACTGTGAATGAGCTTCCCAAGATCCACGATCTTCCCCGTCATTATGGTGTAAATCAACGCCTCTTTATCCTTTGTAATTTCTGTCTGATGTGAGGAGGGCATGATTCGTGATAGAATAAAAGATGCCCAACTGCGTGGGTCACGACATAAGTCAGATTTCTTCAGAGTGACTGGGGAGCCTTGATTCAAGCGCCACTCTGCACCCTCGAT
The DNA here is from genome assembly GCF_025594145.1 of Primulina tabacum. Taxonomy (NCBI): domain Eukaryota; kingdom Viridiplantae; phylum Streptophyta; class Magnoliopsida; order Lamiales; family Gesneriaceae; genus Primulina; species Primulina tabacum. The sequence goes on along the minus strand of NC_134556.1, from coordinate 6,843,144 downwards.
GCATAAGTTCCTGATAATCGCATCGTAATCCACATTTCTAGTAATCAAAGCAGTATACTCGTCATTTTCAAAACTTGGCAGATTATAGATAGCATTAATGGTTGCCGAATCGAAAAAGACCAGTTTCCCTCGTACCAAAACTCCGTATTCCTCGTGTTTGATTCTCAGATTAGCATAGAATTCCCGGACTACAGATATAACTGCATCTGGCGGTGACTGGGCTATATCTACCCACCCCCTTTGCACAACTTCCTCAATTACAGCACAGTTAAGGTATGTCATATCTATCCCTCTTTCTTTAATAATCGACCTTGACATGGTGCTCTCGTAAACTCTGAATGCTTCCTCGTTCCAAAATTTATGAGCATCGTAAGAACGAGAAGAGGAAGCCACATCCTTCGATATTTTTCTAGGCGGCATGATTATCAACAATATCCACACTTATAATCAACAAATATAGACACAATGGCACCCACAATGCTTGATATCTAAAAATTGACCCAAATTATAACACGTAGAAGAAACGGTAACCTTGAGTGTAGTAGATTAACTGTAGATGACACGCGGCTCGGTGGAGCGGCGGCGGCGGCGCGGCTTGGTGGAACGGCGGAGGCGGCGGCGCGGCTGTGGCTATTGGTGGTGTGAGTGTTTGTTGGAGTGTAGGAGTTTGATTGGAGGAGTTATGGAGTTTGATTGGAGGAGGGGAAAAGATGATGGAGGCGGTGGATTTTGTGAGAAGTTAGATTGGTGTTGTGGAGTAGGGTTTGGGAAGAATGGGTGAGGAAGATGACAAAATCGTGTTTAAAAAAAAAAATATATGCGGCGCGCACGGTTGCGCGTGAAGTGGCGCGGCCGCGCGCGAGCTTTTGTTCGTCTTGGTTGATGGGGCGCACGTGGTCGCGCGAGAAGTGGCGCGGCCGTGCGCGAGGTTCTGTCTTCTTTCAATAATTGAGCGCGCATGGTAGCGCGTGATGTGGGCGCGGCCGCGCGTGAGGTTCTGGTCTTGCCGCTGGGTCTGAGCGCGCTGCTGCACGTGTCCTCGCGCGGTCGCGCGCATGCGTCTGTTCCCCATTTTTTTTAAAATACCTACAAATATAAAAGGATTCAAATTAATACTTAAATAGAGAAAATTTAAATAAATAAAATAAAAAAATTAATTGAAATAAAATAGTAAGACGAATGCTAAAAATAATTGTGGGTTGCCTCCCACACAGCGCTTGATTTAACGTCGTCAGCCCGACTGTCACCAGTCTGTTCATTTTGGTTCGCTCAACTTGACATTGTCGATATTCCTTACTTCAGTCCCATAGTAAGGCTTAACCCGCTGTCCATTCACCTTGAAGGTTCTCCCATCACTGCACTTTAGCTCGATAGCCCCATAAGGATACACTGCTTCCACAACAAATGGCCCTGACCAACGCGACTTCAACTTACCAGGAAACAACTTCAGACGCGAATTGAATAACAATACTTGCTGTCCCGGTTTGAGCTCCCTTCGAACCATGATTTTGTCATGCCACTTCTTAGTCTGCTCTTCGTAGATCTTGGCATTTTTATAAGCGTCATTTCGGAATTCATCCATCTCACTTAACTGCAGTTTTCTAACATCTCCCGAAGCTTGCAAATCAAATTTAATTTCTTCACAGCCAAAAATGCTCTATGCTCCAATTCCAACGGCAAATGACATGCTTTGCCAAAGACCAGCCTATAGGGAGACATCCCAATAGGTGTCTTGAACGCAGTCCGATAGGCCCACAATGCATCATCTAACTTAATGGCCCAATCCTTCCGGCTTGTGTTGACAGTTTTTTCCAGTATTTGTTTAATTTCCCGGTTGGATACCTCAGCTAGTCCATTTGCCTGAGGATGGTATGCTAGTGCCACTTTGTGCTTCACACTGTATTTAGCCAAAGTGAGTTGAAAATTCTATTGCAAAAAATGCGTACCTTCGTCACTTATGATGGCTCTCGGTGTTCCAAACCTTGTGAAGATGTTCTTATGCACGAATTTAGCTGCAACATGAGCGTCATTAGTATTGGTGGCGATTACTTCCACCCATTTCGAAACATAATCCACAGCTAATAAAATATAGGAATTACCAAAAGAAGGAGGAAAGGGTCCCATGAAATCAATGCCCCAAACGTCAAAAAGTTTCACTTCCAAAACATTTGTTAATGGCAATTCGTGAGGTCTGGAGATGTTTCCTAACCTCTGGCATCTATCACATGATTTACTAAGGTATAACTATCTTTAAACAAACTAGGCCAATAAAAACCAGATTGCAATACCTTAGCTGCTGTTCATGACGCTCCAAAATGTCCACCATATGGTGAAGAGTGACACTTCTCCAGAATTTGATGTGCTTCGATACCCTCCACGCATCTCCTAATCACTTGGTCAGCACACCTCTTATACACAAATGGATCATCACAATAATAGAACTTGATATCATGGACGAATTTCTTCTTCTGATGATAGCTCAAATCTGGGGGAAGGGTGCCGCAAGACAAAAAATTAGCAATATCAGCAAACTAAGGGAGTACAGAATTTACCTCAAAAAGTTGTTCATCTGGGAATGTTTCTTGTATAGCTCCTTCTTCTTTCTTATCATCCAGCTCAAGCCTCGATAGGTGGTCAGCTACTTGATTCTCACTACCCTTTTATCCTTGACCTCAAAGTCAAATTCTTGTAATAGCAAAATCCACCTTATCAAGCGTGGTTTTGCATCCTTTTTTGCGAATAGGTAGCGAATAGCTGCATGGTCAGTGAAAACGATTACCTTTGTGCCAATCAAATAAGGTCTGAATTTGTCGAATGCAAATACTACTCCAAGCATCTCCTTCTCGGTCGTTGTGTAATTTTGTTGTGCAGCATCCATCGTGCGACTTGCGTAGTAAATCGCCCTAAACATCTTTTCCCTTCTTTGGCCTAAGACAGTGCCCACTGCATAATCGCTTGCATTACACATTAGCTCAAAGGGCTCCTTCCACTCCGGCACTATCATGATCGGTGCAGTCACCAATGCCATTTTGATCTTCTCGAATGCCTGCAAACAATCATCATCAAATATAAAATTCGACTCTTTTTCAAGCAAGTTACACAGGGGTTTAGTAATCTTAGAAAAATCTATAATAAATCTACGATAAAACCCCGCATGTCCCAGAAAGCTCCTTATTCCCTTGATGTTCCTTGGGGGGGAAGTTTTTCGATTGCGACGAATTTATCTCGGCCCACCTCTAATCCCTTAGAAGACACTTTATGTCTAGGAACAATACCCTCTTGGACCATAAAGTGACACTTCTCCCAATTAAGAACTAAGTTCTTATCCTGACATCTCTGCAAAACAAGGGATATGTTATGTAAACAATGATCAAACGACGAACCAAATACCGAAAAGTCATCCATGAAGACTTCCATTATTTCCTCCACCATATCTGCGAATATGGTCATCATGCACCTCTAGAAAGTGGCAGGTGGATTGCATAACCCAAATGGCATTCTCCTAAAAGCAAACGTGCCATAGGGACACGTGAAAGTAGTCTTCTCCTGATCTTCTGGCGCTATAGCAATTTGGTTATAACCTGAATACCATCTAAAAAGCAATAATGACAATAGCCAGCAAGTCTATCAAGCATTTGATCAATAAAGGCAGTGGAAAATGATCTTACGTGTAGCATTGTTCAACTTTCTATAATCAATACATACTCTCCAACCAGTTACAGTACGAGTAGATATCAGTTCATCATTTTCGGTTCTAACTACAGTTATTCCACCCTTTTAGGCACAACTTGTATAGGAGATACCCACTACTATCAGAAATAGCATAAATTACACCAGCATTCTGTAATTTGAGTACCTCATTTTCACAACCTCTTTCATTACTGGATTCAATCTCCTCTGATGATCCACATAAGGAGTATATGACTCCTCCATCAAAATTTTATGCATGCATATAATAGGGGATAATTCCTCTAATATAAGAAATCGACCATCCTAAAGCAGTGTTTAAATTTTCTTAATACTCTCAATAATTTATCTTTTCAGTACAAGTAAGAGAGGAAGAGATGATTACCGGATACGTCGACTTTTCACCTAAAAATGCATAGCAAAGGTGACTTGGCAGCTCCTTCAAATCAGGGGAATGAGGTATTACCTTTGTTTGCTCATGTACCTCCAATTCCTCAAGCGGTGCATCCGTTTTTCTTTGTTTCTGCAGTGCTTCAAGAGCCATCAATTGCTCTTTCACTTCCCAATTGTCTTCATCAACAGTTCCTACAGCACTTATCAAACAGCTCTCCAAAGAGATCCCTTGTTCCTGCACATTCAAGAGACATACATGAGTCCTATAACATCAATACTCTTACAAGTACTTACCTCATTCGATCCCTTCATGGCGTGATAGATGTTAAAAATGACTGCTTCTCCACCAACTCACAAGGTGAGTTCACCCTTATGCACATCTATCAATGCCTCCCAGTTGCCAGAAACTGTCTCCCAAAGATTAATGGAGCATCATGATCTTCCTCCATATCTAAAATCACAAAATCAGCAGGAAAAATAAATTTATCTACTTTACCAGTACATCCTCGACTATCCCACGTGGATACGTGAGACTTCTGTCTGCAAGTTGTAAGGTGATCGTAGTTGTTTAACTTCTCCAAGCTCCCGTTCCCTGTAGATAGAAAATGGCATCAAATTAATACTTGCTCCCAAATCACATAAAGCTTTACTACATTTAGAACCACCAATAAAGCAAGGAATAGTAAAACTCCCTGGATCTTTAATTTCTGTGATAGGCTTCTTTTTAGTATGGCGCTACATTCTTCTGTCAGTTTTACAGTCTCAAACTCCTGCAGCTTCCTCTTCTTAGACATCACATCTTTAATAAACTTTGCATAATTCGGCATTTGCTCTAACGTATCAGCAAATGGTATGTTGATGTGTATCTTCTTAAAAATCTCTAGGTATTTTGCAAACTGATCATCCAAATTTTCTTTTTGAACCTCTGCGGGTATGGAAGAGTTGGCTTAAATACTGGAGGTGGTTCAACTTCAACTTCAGCTTTGGGTCCCTCAGTTTCACCTTCTTCAACTGTCTTCTCACTTTCCACTCTCTCTTTAGGAATTTGTACCTCCAATTCCTTTCCACTCCTCAAAGTGACTGCCTTGCACTGCTCTTTTGGGTTAACTTCGGTGTTACTAGGAAATTGACCCCTATTCTGATCTCTCAATGCAGTAGCCAACTGTCCAATTTGAGTTTCCAAAGATTTCATTGTGGCACCCATATTTCCCATGTGAGTCTCCATGTTATCAAGACAAGACTCAGTCCTTGCCATCCTCTTTCCCGACTAAGCAACAAACGTTCCCACTAAATCTTCAAATGAATGCTTTCCTTCCCTCTTTGATGTATTGAACCCGGTGGAAGATTCAACACATTTTTATTATTTGCATAAGAAAAATTCTCATGATTTCTCAATCCTGGATGATAAGTATTAGGGAGAGGTTACCTCTATATCCTCCGAATCCACCAAAATTTCGGTTATTGATGTACTGAGCCTCTTCGGGTAGGGATGGTTCTTCAACAACAATCGATGGACCCTCAGTCTCTGTGTGCTCACTTTGTTCATAGATGCTAGTTGTGTGGTCAGTGCAGATACCTGTAGTGAGTGATGTAATGGGGTCCACAGCATACACTGCAGCTGTCCTTTTTACTCCTGCCCTTTCAGACGGCCACTGGTAGCTATTTATCATCATCTGTTCAAGCAAGTCATAAGCTTGAACAAATTTAGCAAAGATCGTGCCACCAGCTGCGGCATCCACTGTTCCTCTTGTTTGCCCATTTAGACCGTTGTAGAATAATTCAATTTGCACCCAGTCCTCAAAACCATGGTTCAGGCATTTCCTCAACAGCTCCTTGTATCTCTCCAATGCCTCATACAATTGCTCAAAATCGGTCTGCCTGAACGTGTTAATCTCGATCTTCAACTGTGCAGACTTTGCAGGGGGAAAGTACTTTGCCAGAAATTTCGTCGCCAGCTCCTGCCATGTCGTGATATTCCCAAGGGAAGCGATT